>NC_044033.1:160177434-160392718 GCF_901765095.1 Microcaecilia unicolor
CCTCATACTAAGAGAAAGGCTTTTGTTAGAACGGGAGCCCAGTCGGTTCTTACATCGACACCAACCCAGCAAACAATCGAGGGATATCTCGCGAGAACCAGTCAGGTGTTGGGAGGTCCCGCTGAGCAACGTGCGCAAGGAGAAGCCGTACTCCAGGGACAGGACATATCGTTGTCCCCCCCCATCGCGTTCTCCCTCCGCCGCAACCTGCAGAGATTAGCTCTAGAGGTGAATCACGAACCCACGAAAGTGGAGGACTGGTATCTCATCTGGGCCCTATAGCTGAAACATCTCCCAAGGTCCTTCTACCATCGGAGGCTTATGCTGCGCTGGTAACACTTGAGGCAATATGGGGGACGCTCCAGACTGTTTTGGCATCAACAAGTAAGATAGAATCTTTAGTAGTATATGTTCAGACTTTGACTTTTTCTTTTACTACCATGAAAAATGATGTTGCAGATAAGATAAATCATTTATCTGAAGAAAATACTAAGTTGAAGGAAACCACTATAAAATTAATACAAGATAATACTTTGATACATGGGAGGTTGGAATATTTTGAGAACTTTAATAGGAAATTAAACCTACGCTTCTTGAATTTCCCCAAGACTCCAATCTACCCACCGCATGAAATTTTCAAAAGATATCTAATAGAAAATTTGAAATTCTCTGAAGATAACATACCTCCACTGAATAAAACATATTATCTTCCAACATATCAGAACTATTGGAATCTTCATTAACTGAATCAACTGAGCGCCAAACTCTTCTGGTATCATTTATTTTTCATCAGGACTTGGAAAATGTTAGGAAAATTGCGCTGAGAAACTTACAAACACCATTCTATGGGGGCAAAATCTGGGTATTTCCAGACGTTACAAAGCAGACCCAAGCCAGGAGAAAAGAGTTTTTGGTACTTCGACCTGCAACATTGGCTCTAGGAGCCTCTTTCAACCTGAACTACCCATGCAAATGCAACATCAAATATCTTGGGGTTAAATATGTTTTCTTAAATCCTGAACATTTAAAACAGTTCATTGCTCAGAAAAAGATAATTTAATACATGTTGTGACTAACAGGTATAATTTGCCTCAAGTAATAGACCTAAAGAGACATAATGTAAATATCTGATTTAAATTAGGCTAAGCCTTTCTGCTAGAGATTATGCTGTATTGTTTTTCTTAATTTGAATCTCATCTCCTGAGTAACTGCTTAACCCCCCAACTCATGGTGGTCTAATGCAAGTGATACAATTTTTGCTTTATTATTTATGGTTATATCATTTAATATGTACTACTTTACTTATTCAAGATGTAAATGCTTGTGAAAAAATTGAAACTGATAAATAAAAGATTTTTAAAAATGTGTATTGGTCGCTGGTGGCACTGGCAGCAGCAGTAGCATGACAGGCTGCCTTCGGCCAGTTCTGGGTCTTCCTTCTGCCACATCCATCCCACCTACAAGAAATTACATCAGAGGAGGAAGGATGTGGCAGAGGAAAGACCCAGGGGCTGGCCAAAGGCAGACTGTCATATTGCTCCTGCTGCTGCTGCCAGTGAATGACAAACTTTACAGGCCCACAAAATGTAGGGGAATAAGAGAGATGAGGGAGCAGTAGCGTACCTGCAGGGAGAAAGGGGGGGGGGGGGAGGGAGAGACCAGACCAGGATGAGCGGAAGAAAAGGCTTAACTTGTAGACCAAGTGAGGTCAGAGGCTGGGTATTTTGCTGCCCTTAATCAAAGGCATCCTGGGCCAGAGTCTCACTTGATCCAATGGTTAAGTCAGCCCTGGCTCTCCTATAAATAGATAAAGTTGACTGAATATTTCTGTTCAGTTAACTTTACACATATATTCAGTGGCACTTATCCAGGTAGAACTGTTGCCAAATATACACAAATAATTTAAGACAGAAGTTGAGCCCAACTAGACTTTTCTGTATAAGGGGCTTTTTACTAAAGTATGGTAAACTTGCACTTTCCACAGAATAGCAAATTAAATAAATGGAGCAGAAATGTAGGTGTCAAAATGATAGGGGCTGAGCATGAATTCTATAATGGCAGTTCTGCTCAGAACTGCCATTATAGAATACTAGCATAAGTTTGCAGTTCAGCCTAACCTTAGGCATAAGCATTTATGCCATGTCAAAGACTGGTGTAAGTGCTTGCACCTACTGTTAGCAGTTAGGTGCATAACTCCTAGTAGTCTAAAACCTGTGCAGTTAACTCATAAGTACACTCCTGACCCACGCATGTCCCTCCCATGGTCAAGCCCCCTAGAATTTGTGTGTGAACTTCACACACTGTGAAGGAAACTGCAAGTGCAGTTTCTAGAATAGTGACTAAGGTCAGTTGCATGCACAACTGCCAATTGGTGCCAATTAACACCAATTTAATTGTCTGTTTACTACAATTAACAGCCAAATATTAAATTAAGTTGTGCACGTAACTGACCTTCGTGTATAAATTGGGTGCCCAACTTTACGTGCTAAGCATGAAGTTGGGTGCAAAGCTTGAGTGCTGTTGGGGGTATTCCCTGCATGTTCTCATACAGTTATCACAAAGAAAAATACTTGACCATGTGCAGTTGCATATAGCATGTTGCTCAGAGTAACTCCCTGGGTCTACCTTAATGTAATTGATGGTCCAATGAATAAACAGGGCAGGAATACAGCCCACTTGCTTCTGCCCTAGCGGCTGTGGCTTAAAAATGGTGACCATGACTTCTACAGGTGATCTTGTGATACCACCGCTAGGGGGCTGATGCTCGAAACCTCCTTTAACTGCTTCCGAAATGTTGTAAGTTGACTCAGTTCAACTGACAGGAAGTTCTAAAGTGTATGAACAACTACTGCAAACACTTGAGCATGAGTTTCAGATAAGTGAACTTGATGGAAGAATGGAGCATCTAACAAATGCAAATATAAAGGATGAGAGGGGTGACAGATCTTAAGGCAGATCAAATACTGAATGAAGCATCATTGCTAAAGGCTCTAAAGATACTAAGAGGCCCTTTTACTAAGAGTCGGTAAATCACTATGGGCTTACTATGCGCCATTCCAGAGCTACCACCAGCCCAATGCGAGTAGTTCCACTTCCAGCGTACGGCATTTCTAGCACTAGTGGAAATATTTGAAAAATATTTCCACAGGGAACACCAGCGGTAATTGAGCAGCTGTGCATGCTATCCGGTTGCCACCAGGTTAGCACGGAAGCCCTTACTGCCACCTCAGTGGGTGATGGTAAGTGCTCCCCCCTCAAGGCCACACTTTAAGAGCAATACTATTGCATGGCCATGTCTTTTTTTGGCCTTTTTACCCACTGTGGTAAAAAGGGCTTCAGCAAGTGGCAAAAATAGCCCCCACCACTAGTTCAGTGCCCTTTTTACCCGCAGTTTAATAAAAAGGCCACTAAGATCCTCAAATGACAGCCAACCAGGGAAGATTATACAACACTGACATGATGTGATCAACCTTACAGGCAATGGCTAATACGCACTCTGAAGCATTTTGAGCAAGCTGCTGAGCCTCTAGCAACGAAACTGGCAGATCTAAATACAATCTATTACAATAGTCAAGATAGGAAGCCACTAATGATTGAATGACAGTTCAAAAAGGTTTCAAACAAAGAACCATATGAAATTGAAAAAAAAAATGACACCAGATTTAATCTGTGACTTCATATCTGGAGCAATCAAATCATCCATATTCTTAATTTGCTGAACAACAAAAATAGACCTATCATTAACTAAAAGCAATGAATGCATATTTGGAATAAGAGATTGACAGAGGTCATTAATCTCAGTTTTAATAATGTTCAATGCTAGTTTATTATGAAATATCCAATGCTTTACCAATTTAATGCTCTAAGCAGTATTCTCAAAAGTGAATAATGGTACCACTTACAGGAATGAAAAATTGCAACTCATCATCATATAATCTATATTTGACAACCAACCCTGATAAAAGTCTGCAAACTGGGGCTATGTACAAGCTGAAAGGCAACATAGACAAGGCTAAGCATTGCAAAACCTTGGTAGGTAAATTAACTCATATAGTACCATCAAGCCTCACTTGCTGCATAGGATCAGAAAGTAAAGATTCAAACCAAATCATTATATAGCCCAGAAATTCCTCTCTCTTAATTGTTGAATCATAATGCCACGATTAATGGTGTCAAATACTACAAAAATATCAAGGAGGACTAAGGTATTGGAAGCCCCAATTCAAAATCTTGATGGATGGTATCAAAATTTGAAAGCAATAGTGTTTCTGTACCATAACTAGCCCAAAATCCAAACTGGTAAGGGTTCAATATACTGTTAGAATCCAAATAGTCCTAAAGTTGGTGTAAGACCTCTTTTTAATGACTTCCAATAGAAAAGACAAAGAAGAAAGTGGATGTTAGATGATGGAATAAATGATCTAATTTCTGACTTAAAATAGCAGGTCAAATGCTAGCTTTTAAAAAAATATTCATGAAGTTATCCTTCAGATAGAGAATTATCAGTAACAACTACAACAGAATCTACTACTACTACTTATTTCTAAAGCGCTACTAGACATACGCAGCACTGTACATTTGAATATGAAGAGACAGTCCCTGCTCGACAGAGCTTACGATCTAATTAGGACAAACAGGATTAAAGTGAGGATGATAAAATAAGGGTTCTGAACAAGTGAATAAGGGTTAGGAGTTAAAAGCAGCAAAAGGTGGGCTTTTAGCTTAGGTTTGAAGAAGGCCAGAGATGGAGCTTGACGTACCGGCTCAGGAAGTTTATTCCAGGCATATGGTGCAGCAAGATAAAAGGAACGGAGTCTGGAATTAGCAGTGGAGGAGAAGGGTGCAGATAAGAGAGATTTACCCAGTGAACGGAGTTCCCAGGGAGGAATGTAGGGAGAGATGAGAGTGGAGAGGTACTGAGGAGCTGCAGAGTGAATGCACTTATAGGTCAATAAGAGGAGTTTGAAATGTTTGCGGAAACGGATAGGAAGCCAGTGAAGTGACTTGAAGAGAGGGCTAATATGAGCATAATGACACTGGCAGAATATTAGCGTGCAGCAGAATTTTGAAACAGATTGAAGAGGAGAGGAGTTGGCTAAATGGAGACCTGTGAGAAGCAAGTTGCAATAGTCTAAGCGAGAGGTGATAAGAGTGTGGATGAGGGTTCTGGTAGTGTGCTCAGAAAGGAAAGGGCAAATTTTGCTGATATTATAGAGAAAGAAACGACAGGTTTAGCAGTCTGCTGAATATGTGCAGAGAAGGAAGGCGAGGAGTCGAAGATGACCCCAAGGTTACGAGCTGATGAGACAGGAAGGATGAGAGTGTTATCCACAGAAATAGAGAATGGGGGAGGAGGAGAAGTTGGTTTATGGGGAAAGATAAGAAGCTCAGTCTTGGTCATGTTTAGTTTCAGATGGCGCTGAGACATCCAGGAAGCAATGTCAGACAGGGAGGCTGATACTTTGGCCTGGATTTTGGCTGAGATTTCTGGTGTGGAGGGGTAGATCTGGGAGTCATCAGCGTAAAGATGATACTGAAAAGCATGGGATGAGATCAGAGTACCAAGGGAAGAAGTATAGATGGAGAAAAGAAGAGGTCCCATGACAGATCCCTGAGGTACACCAACTGACAGTGGGATAGAAGTAGAGGAGTATCCACTAGAGTATACACTAAAGGTACGCTGGGAGAGATAAGAAGAAGAAAGAATCACTCATGTCAGAGCAAGTAGATTAAAAAACAAAAATGAAACAAAGGTTAACAGGCTAGGAGTTTTATACAAGAAAAAGATTACATTCTTGAATTGTCCAGATGATACCCTAGAGAATATCTCTTCCATTTGACATTTGACATTAGACAATAAATTACTGAAGTTTCAGTAGAAGGCAAAGAAGCATTAATTGACTAATTTTTAGCATAAAAAGTATCAGCTCCTTATTATGTCGGCTTCCTAACAACTCAAGAAAGTTCACTAGGGTGATTCATGATTGACTGAATATTAGTGTTAAAATGAACTTTTTCTCCAGATAATGTCAAACTTTGATAATGGAAAGACAGTTCAAGTACTCAGATATTGTGAAAACATCTAGAGAATCACATCATCCATCACCTCTTCTTCCATCACAACTGCTGATTTTGTCCCCTTAATTAAGAGGTAAACCAAGGTTTATTACATGATCTGCAAATATTAATTGTCCTAAGAAGAGAATTGGCATTCAAGGAATCTTCTAAGGACCCGTTCTATAGATCCACCGCATCAGATACTTAAGGTTGACAAGGAAATCAGTTGTGACAACTATGAAAGTTTTGATTGTTCTAAATCATAGAAGTCATGGATTACCCTCAATATTTCCTTAGAATGTGGTAAACTGAGACATAGGTACAGGTAAAGCAACTTTGACCAATCAATGGTTAGACCACAGCCCCAGCTCACAGTGTCAACAGAAAAAAAATCTTGCCCCAGATGAGTCTTGCAGCAGTATTCTGGGCAGTCTGGAATTTCCTCAGTAGATGCTCCTGGCAGCCTGCATAAATCCCACTGCAGTAGTCCAGGTGAGACAGAACTAGCCAGTGAATGAGAGTGCGGAAGAGCTCTCTGGTGAGACAAAACCTAACACGCCGCAGCCTCCACATAGCATAGAACATCCGTTTGGTGACCACTCGCACTTGCGGATCCAGGTGCAAGTGAGGGTCCAGCTCAACACCCAGAAGTTTAAGGCTCTGTGAAATAGGGAGGGTCTGGTCTTTAATGACAAGGGAGTTGGTGGAAAATCTGGCATGGACGGACAAAAGCACAAGACACTGAGTTTTGTCTTTGTTGATCTTAAACCAGAATACCTCGGCCCAACGTTCCAAGACAGAAAAACTCACTTTGATCAGATCTGTGATTTCATCTAATGAGGTTTGGAAGGGGATGGAGATGGTTATGTCATCTGCGTAGATAAATGGTTTCAGGCCTAGGTTTGCTAGTGCGGTGGCAAGGGGAAACAGCAGATATTGGAATAGCGTTGGAGAAAGGGGCGAACCTTGGGGAACCCCACAAGAAGCTTTCCAAGGTGCAGAATGATCTGGAGTGCCTTGACTTGGTAAGTTCTTGTTGACAGAAAACCCTTAAACCAGTGTAACACGCACCCTCCGATGCCTAGTGTGTCTAGTAGATGTAGTAAGATGTGTGGGTCCCCCATATCAAACGCGCTGGACATGTCGAACTGCAACAGTAAAATTTTCATACCAAACAGAAATGTCCCGTTTAAATCTAAACCTTCTTCTTTACACTAAGACTCAAGCCACTTATTGAAATCTACTGTTTTGCGTAGTCTTACCTCACCCTTCCACCACATGGGGATTTACTTCAGAAAAAGCCACAGTCCAAACCCAAAGATTTCAGTCCCTCCCCAAGCTTCTGGAATGCTCTCTGTGCTGTAACTTGCAATTGTTGGCCAGGCCTTTTGTCCCTAGGTAAATTACAGCATCAGTATTGAAGACGTGCTCTCTTCTTGGATCACTTTCAACATTTGGTTGGTACATCTGGTAGCTGAAGGTCATGTAAGGCATTTCATCTAGGTTTGGAAACCTTGAACTGTGTTCCTATGTTAATGCCTCTGATAATGGAGTCTCCAAGCCGTAAGAGATTTCTGCTTTTCACCAATCTGTCATTGTTTGGGGGATGTTTTTTGGGTTGTGCTACTTTCATTGCCTATTTTCCACCACAATACTTCTTTATTGAGAATCGTAATGATACAACACAGCAAAAGAATTTGACAGAAAGGTTGGGAGGGTGAGTGCTTCTCTGTCACAGACCTTAGTCTACTAGAGACTACTGTGACCCATCTACTCCTTTGTTGTTTCATTCTCTGTGGCAGTAGTGGTGGTAAATTGTCTGGGAATTGAGTAATTCCTTCTTGAGTTTGTTGATCTCATCTTTCAAAGCTGATATTTGGAGACAGATAGCAAAAGCTTTAAGGTTCCAGATAGTTTGTCTTAGGATTAAAGCAGAACATGTATTGTACTGAATGAAGGTCATAGTGAAAAGGTGAACTGTGATAGGGGATAACAAGGAGTAGGATTGACAAATTATGGTGTAATGAAGATACTTGTCCCTTGATTGCCCTATATAAAGGGAGTTCACCTAGGGGTGGATGGGACTATAGAGTCAGACCCTCTGCAAGTGAAAAGACAGATTTTTTAAAAATAAGATAGAATAGAAGCAGGTAATCAGGAAGATATTAAAACACAGGTAAAATCAGTTTACAATCAAACCAAGTCTGAAAATGCCCAGCATAGCTCAGACAACTCACAAGGTAAACTTCAGTTCTGTTTTTTCTTTTACTACACATATGTATACAAATTGCCCCTCCTCCAGAGGCATGCAGTCTATGAGTCTCCACATTAGGAGTCACCGACCAAGAAAGGGATCTAGGTGTCGTCGTTGATACGTTGAAACCTTCTGCTCAGAATGTTAGGTATTATTAGGAAAGGAATGGAAAACAAAAATGAGGACGTTATAATGCCTTTGTATCACTCTATGATGCAACTGCACCTCCAATATTGTGTTCAATTCTGGTCACCACGTCTCAAAAAAGATATAGTGGAATTAGAAAAGGTACAGAGAAGGGCGACGAGAATGATAAAGGGGATGAGACGACTTCCCTATGAGGAAAGGCTGAAGCGTCTAGGGCTCTTCAGTTGGAGAAAATATGGCTGAGGGGAGATATGAAAGAGGTCTATAAAATAATGAGTGGAGTGGAACAGGTAGACGTGAATTGTTTGTTTATTCTTTCCAAAAATACTAGGACTTTGTGGAAATGCGATGAAGCTACAATAGTAAATTTAAAACAAATCAGAGAAAATGTTTCTTCACTCAACATGTAATTCAACTCTGGAATTTGTTGCCAGAAAATGTGGTAAAGGCGGTTAGCTTAGCAGAGTTTAAAAAAGGTTTGGACGGCTTCCTAAAGGAAAAGTTCATTGACCATTATTAAAATGGACTTGGGGGAAATATTTCTGGGATAAGCAGCATAAAATGTTTTGTACTTTTTTTGGGATCTTGCCAGGTATTTGTGATCTGGATTGGCCACTGTTGGAAACAGGATGCTGGGCTTGATGGACCTTTGGTCTGTCCCAGTATGGCAATGCTTATGTACTTAGTCACCAGATGCTATGTAACCAAATTGATTGAATTACATCTCTGGCACTGAAGATTCAAAACACAATTATAATAAACACACCTTTAAGACAGACACCAGAGCCACCAAATTCTGTGTAACCAAATTGATTGGATTAAGTCATTTGGCACAGGTTCAAAACACAGTTCTAATGAGAGTACGTTTAAGACAATTCCAGCATAAAAATATGAAATCACTGGCACAGACACAGAAGTTCAAAACAAAATTTAATAAAAGCACCTTTAAGACAGTACCAGCATAAAAATATGAAAACACAATCTAACAACAATTGTAAGTGATAGCCAATAGAATGAAGACAGATTAGAAACTTTTAGAGGTCAGACCCTCTGTAAGTGAAAAGACAGTTTTTTTTGTTTTGTTTTTTTAAATAAGATAGAATAGAAGCAGGTAATCATATCCAGCAGACAGCTAAGACCTGTCGCTTCTTCCTCTATAATATCAGCAAAATTCGCCCTTTCCTCTCTGAACAGACCTCCCGAACCCTCGTCCACTCGCTCGTTACCTCTCGTCTTGACTATTGCAACCTTCTTCTCGCTGGCCTCCCGCTTAGCCATCTATCCCCCCTTCAATCTGTCCAAAATTCCGCCGCACGTCTTATCTACCGCGTGAACCGATACTCTCACATCACCCCTCTCCTCAAGTCGCTTCACTGGCTCCCAATCCGCTACCGTATACAGTTCAAGCTTCTCCTATTGATCTTCAAGTGCACTCAATCTGCAGCCCCCCATTACCTCTCTTCCCTCCTCTCCCCGTATGTTCCCCCCCGTAACCTCCGCTCTCAGGACAAATCACTCCTATCTGCACCCTTCACCACCACCGCTAACTCCAGATTCCGCCCCTTCTGCCTCGCATCACCTTATGCCTGGAACAGACTTCCCGAGCCCATACGCCATGCGCCCTCCCTGCCCATTTTCAAGTTCTTACTCAAAGCCCATCTCTTCTCCCTTGCTTTTGGCGCCTAACCACCTTCCCCATTCATGTTCCCTACACTGACTACATACTTTGTAAACCTTTAGATTGTAAGCTCTCTTGAGCAGGGATTGTCCTTCCCCATGTTAAACTTGTACAGCGCTGCGTAACCCTGGCAGCGCTATAGAAATGCTAAGTAGTAGTAGTAGTAGTAGTAATCAGGAAGATATTAAGACACAGGTAACACCAGTTTACAATCAAATCAAGTCTGAAAATGCCCAGCATAGCTCAGACAGCTCACAAGGTAAACTACTAGATATTCACTACTAGATTTTTGGAGGTTTTTCGGAAAATATCCAAAATCAAATTTAGATGTCATATCAAAATGCCCCTTCTAATGTTTCTTAAAATTAAGATACTATATTTCAATATAAATTATATTTACATTGATAGTTTGCATATCTTTCAAATTGTTTATTATAGCTATAGACCCTGGTGCATGCATGATTACCAGAACATGGCTATGTTGGGTCATTGCAGTTGTGCATAATTTGTTCTTAATTTTTTTTCTCAATAATGGAGGAAGTTATCAACATGGGCTACTGTTAAAAAGTGTTATTTTTCTTTTAAATCCATATATTAGTAACTAGTCTCATTGACTAAGATGGGACCTGTGCTAAAGCTGCATTTGTTAATAGTAAAATAAAACATTATGACAGTAAGCACATGTTGATAATTATGCCCCTAAGGGGTTCTTTTACTAAGCTATGGTAAAATGTGAGCTGAGCATGCACTAAGGACATTTTTACTGCAGTCAGAAAATGGCCAATTCTCCATTTTCTCATTAAATTATCATGTACTAATGTTGCCATTAGCATGCAGCTATTAACAAAAAATAGCATGTGAGCCCTTACTGTCACCCATTTTAGCACACAGTAAGTGGCTGCACTAAATGATTGGGCTGTCACACCCACTCTCCTCCCCCCAGACATGCCCCTTCCAAGAAAAATTCAGGATTTTTCTTTAGTGTGTGGTTTGCTTGTGTACGTTAGGATTTTACCACAGGATACCTCACTGCTTAGTAAAAGGGCCCCAAATGTTTGAATCCACCTTTCTTTGGTTTGACTACCTTGTTGAGCTTCTCTCACTCTGGTGTTGCTTCTTGGATCTGTGAAAGGATATCCTCTCTCTTTTCTCCTTATCTTTTAGCTTGGTACTGTGGGAAAAATATAACAGCTTTCACTATAGGAAGTAGCTGGTTTCCTGGTTAACCAGACATGAAGCCTTTTGTTGCAAGATGTGGATCTCATCTGCTTAGAAATAAAAATGAAACAAGTCAAACAAAAGTGATCTGTTTTCTTTCACCATTAGAATAATTTATTGTTTGTTGCAGGTAAGAGTTCATTGAACTTCCGTGCACAGCATGTCTTGTTTTCTTTCTAGATATTCTCCACCTGAGACATCAGCATTAGTCAGTCATAATTTTGGTTTGGACAAGTTCAAAAAACGGGTAAAATGTATCAGCTGGTGCATAAACTGAGGGGACACATCTCGCAAAGGAGTCAGAGATTCTCATATATATATATATATTAGTACAACATATCTGTTCACCCAAACAGCTTAAACTTTCCTGAGGTAATCTGCCATTTCTTGGCAAGCTGTTTAAATAAAGCAGAATGAAAAGAAACAGAGGATGTCTCTCTTTTTCACCATCTATTATAATACTGTAAGCCTTTGAATGAGTCATTGAACTACTCACTAAGCAAGCTAATCCTATTTAATATGCTTAACTACAAACTTTCTTGGCTTATCATCTCTCTCCCATTGAAAGGTAATGGCACCAAAACTATTGTGATTCTTCAAAAAATAGAATGGTCAAACAATGAACAATAACTTATGAGAACCCTATATGAGCAATTTTCAAAGGTATACCTATAGGTAAAAAAAAATAAGTTTTACCAGTGGAAATAGGTTATTTGAAAATTGTTCCCTCTATCTTCTTGATTCTATGTAGGTTGCCCAAAATTGGGTGCAAAGTCCAGACATGCATGGAAATTAATTAGTCAGTTGGTTGCTAACAACCAAATATTGACATTAATTGAAGTTGATTGGCACTTAACTGGCATTAATCTGGATTTACAGGTGCATTTGCCTACATGGTATTATATGATGTTGCATTCCCAAAATGTCTCACGTGCAACCCAAAAGGGGGTATGGCCATGGAAGGTGCATGGGTAGGTCAGGGTCACTCCAAAACTTTAGTTGTAGAATGTTGTAGAATATAGGGGTTATACACCCAACTTGCAGACCAAGATTTATACCAGGTTTCAGCTGATATAAGTCCTTGTGCCCAATATTGGACACGGGAATCTGCTCTAAGCGGGTGCTCGGCCTAGAGCTTCCTTTATAGAATAGCGCTTAGTGCAGATTTTCTCTAGTGCTTACATTTGAGCATCCTTTACTGAATCTGGCCCGATGTGTGTAAAGGCTTGTCTATATTTTTACCCATATTGAATAGAGGTGTTTCAGGAGGTTGGGCTGGGGCCGGGATTGAACAATGCATCACATTTGGCATTTTCATAAAAATACACATTGTTTTGATATGGAAAAATACCCACACAAAAAGTAGCTGCAAGTTTCTGTGAATATTTTTTGTTCTTTCCAATTCAAATGAATGATGTAATGTGAAGAGACATTTTCAATATGATATCTAAGTCTAACTTTGGATGTTTTGCTCTACAATAGCTCTTATGGCTGCAGGTTTCACCTATATGTAGCTACAGTAGTTTTTTAGTGGATTTTGAAAGGCTCGCACTTTCCACCACAAGTTTAACAGTTAGGGTATAGGCCTTGGTCTCTTCCTTCACAATGCACTGCACTGACCACTAGGCTACTCCAGGGACCTGCTTGCTGCTCTAATAGGACTGGCTATAACATCTGAATGTGGTATGTACTGTTTCATTTACAACTTTGATGGGTAGGAGAGGATCAGTGATCACTGGAGGAGTAAGGGGGGGGAATTCCTTTATTCCCCCAGTGGTTATCCTTCTATCAGGGTCGTCCAAATCGGCATAATCGAAAGCCGATTTGGGGCGTCCCCAACTGCTTTCCGTCACGGGGATGACCAAAGTTCATGGGGGCGTGTCGGCACGGTAGTGAAGGCGGGACTGGGGCGTGATTAAGAGATGGGCGTCCTTGGCCGATAATGGAAAAAAGAAGAGAGTCCCTGACGAGCACTTGGCCGACTTTATTTGGTCCTTTTTTTTCCATGACCAAGCCTCAAAAAAGTGCCCGAACTGACCAGATGACCACAGGAGGGAATCGGGGATGACCTTTCCTGACTCCCCCAGTGGTCACCAACCCCCTCTCACCCTCAAAAAAACAACTTTAAAAAACCACCACAAACCCACTGTACTCACATATAGGTGCTCACCTTCACCCATAAGGGCTATGGAAGTGGTGTACAGTTGTGGGGAGTGGGTTTTGGGGGGCTCAGCACCCAAGGTAAGGGAGCTATGCACTTGGGACCAATTTGTGAAGTCCACTGCAGTGTCCTGGCATGTCCGGTTGGTGTCCTGGCATATCAGGGGGCCAGTGCACTACGAATGCTGGCTCCTCCCATGACTAAATGACTTGGATTTGGTCATTTTTGAGATAGGCGTCCTCGGTTTCCATTATGGGTGAAAACCGGGGACGAATATCTATAAGTTCCCTCATCTTGACATTTAGGTCAAC
This sequence comes from Microcaecilia unicolor, assembly GCF_901765095.1. Classification (NCBI taxonomy): domain Eukaryota; kingdom Metazoa; phylum Chordata; class Amphibia; order Gymnophiona; family Siphonopidae; genus Microcaecilia; species Microcaecilia unicolor. The sequence continues at coordinate 160,191,261 of NC_044033.1, forward strand.
CATCTCTAAAGTCGACCTAAATGTTGATATTTGGGCGTCCCCGACTGCATAGGCGCCCCATATAAAAGGCTTGGGGAGGCTAAGCCTCCCCAGCCCAACCCTGACCAACTTGTGTTTCTTCTGCTGCCCACCGTCTCCGTCGTCATTTTTACTGCACTGAAGAGTTCCGCCTCGGCACCGGCGATTCAGAGTCAGCCTTCTGCCAGTGTCGGGCTTTCTCTTCAGGCGTGTCTCACTCCCTCCCAGTTCTGCAGAAAAGAGGAAGTTACGTTAGAGTCCAGGATGCCCCTGAGGAGAAGCCCTCTCTAACGTGGATAACACAGGAAAGGGAACTAAAACTGGCTTACAAAAATGGCCACTACCGCATGGACTACAACAGGAAACAAAACACAGCACACTCTGACCCACTTAGCAGGGGGGGAAAGTACCATGGGAGTAGAGCACAGTACCCTACACCCACCACAATGCATTGCTAATGTGACTCTGCAGGGCACCTAACAGAAAAGGTGTCACAATCACCCGAGAGCCACATCGCAAACAGGATACAACACATTCTGCTGTCATGGAGGTGGGTACGGCATTTGAGGCTGACATACAGGCTGGCAAAAAGGTTTTTAGTTTTATTTTTTTAGTATGGAAGGGGGTTGGTGACCACTGGGGGAGTATGGGGAGGTCATCCCCCATTCCCTCCAGTGGTCATCTGGTCAGTTGGGGCACCTTTTTGAGGCTTGGTTGTGAAAATAAAAGGACCAAGTAAACCCGGTGAAATACTGCTTAATGCCGCTTTTTTTTTTTAATCGGCGAAAGCCGGCCATCTGGTAGCCACGCCCATGCCCGCCCATGTCCCACCTTCGCTAATCTACTGACATGCCCCCTTGAACTTTCGCCGGCAAAGCGACAGGAAAGCGGTGATGCTGTCAAAAATGCTGCTTTCGATTATACCGATTTCGCTGCTTTTAAGAAATCGCCGGCCATCTTCCGAGTTGTGTGGGAAGATGGCCGGCGATCACTTTCGATTATAAGCTGGATAGAGTGCTAGTTATAAACCTAACAACAATAACATGATTTAATTGATTCTCCAGGAATGCTTTGGAGTAAATCTGCATGGAGCTGTGGTCTTTGTTTATAAGGGGAGAAGGTTGGCATGGGTAAGTCACCCTTGCTTACAATCTAGTACACTCAAAAAGACACATTTTAGTCCATCCTAGGGACCTTATAAATATTTATGTCATGGGGAAGGGCTCAGGTAGGCTTGAGGGAACTGATTGCTTTGCCACAGGTCATAAAGTGACAGCTGGAATGGGCTTTGTGATACCGCAGGCTAGGCAGTATAGAACTTCGCAGTACCCAACTGTTTCCTGGATGGATCATTGCCAACCATTTGGGGTATCCCATTTTGGCTGAGGAGTGATTAGGAGACCCTTTTACTAAACCTCAGTGCATGCTGATGGACATTAGTGTGTGTGCTAAGTACCACATGCCCATAGGTATAAAATAGGGCATGCAGGATTTAGCGCACACTAATGTTGATAGCACTTGCTAAGCTTTAGTAAAAGGGTCCCTAAGGTAGGCTGGTTGTCCAACATTAACATTAAAAGTGAGTATGGATATTAGTCAGTCAGGAAGTACTAGCTGGGATAGACAGGGACTCTGAGCAGGATAGATTGAGAGGACTACGGTTAAAACTCAAAGTTAATAAACTTGAATAGGCTGAATCTTTCTCTGTTTTAACCACAACATCAATAGCTAATTACAATCTCAGTAGACTAGAGTGATTATTAAAATATCCTTGTTTGTTCCTCTCATGACTGGTGCATAGGGAGAAGAATGGCGAGTAGGAAAAAGGAGGTGATGATGCCCCTGTATAAGACTCTGGTGAGATCTTTAGAAATTTGTGTATAATTTTGGCAGCCACACCTTCAAAAAGATATAAACAGAGTAGAGTCGGTCCAGAGGGCGGCTACTAAAATGGTCAGTAGTCTTTGTCATAAAGCATATGGGGACAGACTTAAAGATCTCAATATGTATACTATGGAAGAAAGGTAGGAGTGGGGAAGATATGATAGAGACATTAAATACTTATGCAGCTTAAATACACAGTAGGCGAGTCTATTTAAATTGAGAAGAAGCTCTGGAATAAGAAGGCATAGGATGAAGGCGAAAAGCGATAGACTCAAACCTAAAGAAATATTTTTTAATGGAAGGGGTGGTGAATTCATGGAACAGCTTCCCAGTGGAAGTAATGGAAACAAAATCTGCATCTAAATTCAAGAAAGCGAAGAAAGTACATCAGTTTTCCAAGGGAGTGAAAGGGGCAGTAAATGTCATGGATGGGCAGACTGGATAGGCCATCCACCTTATAATTGAAAGAGAAAAACGCCTAGATTTGACCCAAATCGGGAGATAGACGTTTATCTCACAAAAACGAATAGATTGGTATAATGGAAAGCCGATTTTGGACGTTTTCAACTGCACTCCATCTCGGAAGCGTACAAAGTTGACGGGGGCGTGTTAGAGGCATGGCGAAGGTGGAACTGGGGCGTGGTTATCGGCCGAGGAGAGATGGGCACCTTTCGCCGATAATGGAAAAAAAGTATGCGTTTGTAGCTAGAATTTAGGGCACTTTTCCTGGACCCTGTTTTTTCACAAATAAGGCCCCAAAAAGTGCCCTAAATGACCAGATTACCACCAGAGGGAATTGGGGATGACCTCCCCTGACTCCCCCAGTGGTCACTAACCCCCTCCCACCACAAAACATGATGTTTCACAACTTTTTATTTTCACCCTCAAATGTCATACCCACCTCCCTGGCAGCAGTATGCAGGTCCCTGGAGCAGTTGTTAGGGGATGCAGTGGACTTCAGGCAGGTGGACCCAAGCCCATCCCCCCCTACCTGTTACAATTGTGCTGCTTAATGCTTAGTTGTCCAACCCCCCAACACAACAAACTGGATGAACCATTTTGGTATTTATCTGTTATAATTTATTATATTCTTAAATTAATAAACAGTCATTTTGTGAGAAAATGTTATAAGTACGAGGCAGAAGAACACCCATAATCAAGACAGTATACAGGGGCCCGTGCTGGGACTACTGCTTTTGAACATATTTATAAATGATCTAGAGATGGGAGTAACTAGTGAGGTAATTAAATCTGCTGACGACACAAAGTTATTCAAAGTTGTTAAAACGCGAGAGGATTGTGAAAAATTACAAGAAGACTTTACTAGACTGGGAGACTCGGCGTCTAAATGGCAGATGACGTTTAATGTGATCAAGTGCAAAGTGATGCATGTGGGAAAGAGGAACCCAAACTATAGCTACGTAATGCAAGGTTCCACGTTAGGAGTCACCAACCAAGAAAGGGATCTTGGTGCCGTTGTTGATGATACATTGAAATTCTCTGCTCAGTGTGCTGCGGCGGCTAAGAAAGCAAATAGAATGTTAGGTATTATTAGGAAAGGATTGGAAAACAAAAGTGAGGATGTTATAATGCCTTTGTATCGGTCCATGGTGCTACCACACCTCAAATGTTTTGTTCAATTCTGGTCACCACATCTCAAAGAAGATATAGTGGAATTAGAAAAGGTACAGAGAAGGGCGACAAAAATGATAAAAGGAATGGGACGATTTCCCTATGAGGAATGGCTGAAGCATCTAGGTCTCTTCAGCTTGGAGAAGGGACGGCTGGAGGGAAGATATGATAGAGGTCTATAAAATAATGAGTGGAGTTGAACGGGTAGACATGAATCATTTGTTTACTCTTTCCAAAAATACTAGGACTAGGGGGCATGTGATGAAGCTGCAAAGTAGTAAATTTAATATGAATCGGAGAAAATGTTTCTTCACTCAACATGTAATTAAACTCTGGAATTCATTGCCAGAGAATTTGGTAAAGGCAGTTAGCTTAGCAGAATTTTAAAAAGACTACTACTACTACTTAACATTTCTAAAGTGCTACTAGGGTTACGCAGCGCTGTACAATTTAACATGGAAGGACAGTCCCTGCTCAAGGAGCTTACAATCTAAAAGACAGGTGTACAATCTAGAGACAAGTGTACAATCTAAAAGACAAGTGTAGAGTCAATCTGATAGGGCATACTATATTTCTCGAAAGGTTAGGTGCCGAAAGCAGTATTGAAGAGGTGAAGTTTTAAGCAGAGATTTGAAGATGGGTAGGGAAGGGGGCTTGGCGTAGGGGTTGAGGAAGATTGTTCCAGGCATAGGGTGAGGCAAGGCAGAATGAGCGGAGCCTGGAGTTGGCAGTGGTGGAGAAGGGTACTGAAAGGAGGGATTTGTCCTGTGAGCGGAGGTCACGGGCGGGAACATAGGGGGAGATGAGGGTAGAGAGGTAGTGAGGAGCCGCAGACCGGGTGTATTTGTAGGTAAGGAGGAGAAGCTTGAATTGTATGCGGTATCTGATTGGAAGCCAGTGAAGTGACTTGAGGAGAGGGGTGGTATGAGTATATCGGTTCTGGCGGAATATAAGATGTTCGGCAGCGTTCTGAACGGATTGAAGGGGGGATAGATGACTAAGTGGGAGGCCGGTGAGGAGTAAGTTGCAGTAGTCAAGGCGAGAGATAATGAAAGTTCGTGTGCTGTGGTCAGAGAGGAAAGGGCGAATTTTGCTGATGTTGAAGAGGAAGAAGCGATAGGTCTTGGCAGTCTGTTGGATATGCGCAGAGAAGGAGAGGGAGGAGTCGAAGATGACTCCGAGGTTGCGGGCAGATGGGACGGGGAGGATGAGGGTGTTATCAACTGAGATAGAGAGTGGAGGAAGAGGAGAAGTGGGTTTAGGTGGAAAGACGAGGAGCTTGGTTTTGGACATGTTCAGCTTCAGGTAGTGGTTGGACATCCAGGCAGCAATGTCGGATAAACAGGCCGATACCTTGGCCTGGGTCTCCGCGGTGATGTCTGGTGTGGAGAGATATAGCTGGGTGTCATCAGCATAAAGATGATACTTGGGGAAATCCGCTGCTTATTTCTGGGATAATCAGTATTGAATTTTTATGGGATCTTGCCAGGTATTTGTGACCTGAATTGGTCACTGTTGGAAACAGGACACTGGGCTTGATGGACCTTTGGTCTGTCCCAGTGTGGTGATACTTATGTAAAGTACTATCCAGCCGATATTCAGTCCACGGAAGCAAAGCCGACTAAGTGCCAAGATTGGCGTTGAACCCAGATGTTCAATGCCGAGCCATTTCTGGTGACCAGCATTGAATATCCGGGGGGGGGGGGGGGGGGGGTCATTCCTTTATTCCTCCAGTGTTCATCTGGCCATTTAGGGTATTTTTATGGTTTAGTCATTATTAAAACAGGTCTACCTCAAATCTTCTTAGTTTTAGTACTGGACATTTTTGTTTTGTCCATTGTGGTTGAAAAACAACCAAATCTTAGGAACACTCAAATCTCACCCTTAACCCACCCCTAGCATGCCCCCTTGAGATTTGGATGCACTGCAGGCAAACTCCAAAAAAAAATGTCTGGGAAATGGGTTGAATGTTTTTTGTGAGAAAAATATTCAAATGCTGCTTTATGCCACTTTTTTTTTTAGATGTTTTACTCTCAAAAATGAGTGCGTACAAAAGGCTTTTGTGAACTTTTATAAAAATATTATGGTTTTATGATCTAGATGCCCTATACAGCTTTAGAATGCATATGCATGTATGTCTTGTCTTGTTTTCTGTACTCTTTGGATAAACTTGTCATTATTTGACTTAAATATTAACTTCTCAGGTATGTGTGGTGACAATATAAAAGATGGAATGTGCAATCATAAATAGGAGAGAGAAATGTGGTAATCTTTGTTCAGGCCTGAGAGGATTAACTAGAATTATAGCTGAAATAATACTGAAATTGAAAGGTAGAACTGCCAGAGTAAACAAACAATCTTACCTCTAATATGTCTTCGGTCCAAATGACATTTACATCTTGGTCCCTGAAAATGCTGACCTTTAGATTGTGTGTACATGTGTGTTCCATTAACATCTTTGCTATAACTGTTAGTTTACATATTTGGAGAGTCGCTATTACATAGCAAATGAGTTTAATGACTGAGTGAGGTAACATGGCTAATGTTATTTCTTTCTGTGAAGGTTGACTAATTGTCAAGTAAGTATAAAAAGGAGTGGAGAGCAGCAGGTTGGAAACACAAAGACCCAGGTTCAAATCCTAGAGCAGTTCCTTTCTATGTATCAGCAGAAGGCAATGGCAAACCACTCCTGTCATATGGCAAGAAAACCACAAGCAAAGGCCCCCTCATTATTGTGGTCACTAGGAGTCAACTCTGACTCAGGGGCACATCTACATCTGGAAATATAAAAAGGTCCACTGACCCATTATTTAGATCTTCACTCCTCCCAAGATAGGGCATGAGGAGGGTAATTCAATAACTGTGTTTATTCTATAAAGGAAAGTAGGGACTTACCATCATAGAATACTAGCATAAGCAGACATATTTATTTAGATTTTGCTCACACCTTTTTCAATAGTAGCTCAAAGTGAGTTGCATTCAGGTACACTTGATATTTCTCTGTCCCAGGAGGGCTCACAATTTAAGTTTGTACCTGAGGCAATGGAGGATTACGTGACTTGCCCAAGATCACAAGGAACAACAGCAGGATTTGAACAGGCTACCTCTGGATTGCAAGACTGGTGCTCTAACCAGTAGGCCACTCCTCCACTCCTGTGGTTAGACACAAGCCATTATGCCAGCCAAAGAGCAAGCTTAGTAAATGGGCCCCTGAATGAATTGCTTGTTTCTGTTCAGTTGTTGAGATAATTTTAGTATCTTGCATCCAACATAATTTGGGTTCAGATGTTTACATAATGCAGAAACCTTGCTAGCTGCTTTGGTATCTGAGGTCAAAAAAGAAATCAGATTGTTTTATTGAAGTGCTATATCTATGATGCATTTGATTCTGTTGAACATGCTTTATCGCTGGCTAAGTTTAGGGACTTGGGCTTAACTGAGTTGTTTTAGACTGGTTCCAGAAGTTTTTGCTGAATAGGATGTATAGTGCCAAGAAAAACTGTGAAGTACGTTTTGCTTGGCAACCACCTTGTGGAGTTCTTTAGGGCTCCCCAAATTTGTATGAGCTTCCGTAGCAAGCTCATATTATCTATGAATCCTGTTATATTTTTTTTAAGATCTTTTATGGTTTAACTTCCACACAGTTTATTTATGGGGTTCAATTTTCATCCAGATTAGGCATCAGTTGCACTTTCATTGATTGGAACTAGTCAGTCCATCCTATAAAGATATTGGATTTAAAACGTTTTTGGAGAATTCCTTTTCCTATCAATCATCTTACATGCTATTTCATAAAGGTCTGAAAACTTATTTATTTGAGAAATATGTGAGCTGTAGTAGCAAAATCACAAGATGGGCGTCCTTCTCACAGGGCCGCCCAAATCGGCATAATCGAAAGTTGATTTTGGGCGTCCGCAACTGCTTTCCGTCACTGGGACAACCAAAGTTCATGGGGGCATGTCAGAGATGTAGTGAAAGTGGGATTTGGGAGTGCCTAACACATGGGCGTCCTCGACCCATAATGAAAAAAAAGGTCGTCCCTGACGAACACTTGGACGACTTTACCTGGTTCTTTTTTTCTTACGACCAAGCTACAAAAATGTGCCCAAACTGACCAGATGACCACCAGAGGAAATCGGGGATGACCTCCCCTTACTCCCCCAGTGGTCACTAACCCCCTCCCACCCTCAGGAAAACTTGGGCGCCCCATTCAATTATGGCCCTCCATGCGTCTAAATGGCAGATGATGTTTAATGTCAGCAAGTGCAAAGTGAAGCATTTGGGAAAGACAAACCCAAATTATAGCTACATAATTGAAGGTTCTTAACGTGGAGTCACCGACCAAGAAAGGGATCTAGGCGTCGTCGTTCATGATACGTTGAAACCCTTTGCTCAGTGTGCTGCGGCAGCTAAGAAAGCAAATAAAATGTTAGGTATTATTAGGAAAGGAATCTATCTTTTTTTGTTTTGAAAATGGCCATTTGTTAAATGTTTTTGTGCTCAGTGCATTTATCTTTTTGGACAATTGTTGAAAAAAAAAAAAAAAGTCCAAGAGAAAAATGGACAAAAACAAGCCCTTGGGATGAATGGGGGGAGGGGCAGCATTAGACTGGCCACACAGACATCCCAACAGAGCAGTAGGCACCCTAGGGGGCACTGCAGTGGACTGCACTTTAAAGGCTCCAGATACACATATCACCATTAACCCTTAAGGTGAGCCCTCCAAAAACCTACTGTGCCCACTTAACACTGGTTAATTTATTAGATAAAGATAGGACCACTATATATGCGGTCAGATTTAAGAACTAAACTTATCTGGTTATGTGCTAAATATCCATGCCTAACTGGATAAGTCATGCGACATTGTCCCAAAAATGTTAGTTAACCAGTCAGCTACCATTTCTGACTGGTTAAACAGCGCCTGCTATCAGGGGGAAAGTGAGTTACGGGGCTCATTTTTGAAAGAGAAAAATGTCAGAAAGTAGAATACAGCAGCATTTGGACATTTTTCTCACAAAAATGTCCAAATCAGTATTTTCAAAACCTATTTTTCAGGCATATTTCTATGCAGTTCATCTACAGTGTGTCCAAATCTCAAGGGGGCATGTTGGAGGCATGTTAAGGGTAGGATTTGGGAGTTCCTAAGACTTAAGTGTTTTTAAGCCTTAATGGGACAAAACAAAACCATCCAGGACTAAAACTAAGACGTTTTGAGCTAGACCTGTTTTTGTAACGAATAAGACACAAAAAGTGCCCTAAATGACCAGATGACCACTGGGGGGAATCATGGGTGACCCCTCAATACCTCCCCACCAGTGGTTTCTGACCCACTTCCTCCCCCCCCCAAAATGTGATTAAAATATGACTTACCAGCCTCTATGACAGCCTCAGATGTTAAAGTCTATTAGAACAGAATGCAGGTCCCTGGAGTAGTATAGTGCACTATGGACTGGGAGACTCAGGTCCTTATCTCCCTCTACCTGTCACACTTGTGGTGGAAACTGTGACCCCTGCCAATGTCACCAAAACCCTACTGTACCCATATATAGGTGCCCCCATTCACCCATAAGGGCTATTGTAGTGGTGCACAATGGCACCTGTCTTTAGAATTACTCTAAGATTTTTTTGAATATCGGGCCCATTGATTTCAACATTTGTGTAAGATATTAGGACATCTATGCTGTGCTTATAAAAGAAATGAAGTGAGAAGACTAAGGTCCAATTTACTACATTTTGTTGACATTCTGTATCTTTCTTGTTATATCCATTTAAAAAATGAATTACAAGCTGTTAATTATTTAACCTGTAAAAATACCATATTGGAGGGTCAAATAAATACTTTAAAGTCGTTATACAGAACATTGTACTAATTTATTTCTTTGTTGTGAAGTAACTTAGGAATCCTTTTAATAAGCCGCAATAAGCACTAGTGCATGCTTACCGCAAGTTAAAAAGGCTTCCTGTGCACAAAAAAAATAGATTTTATTTTTTAGCACGGGGCTTGCTTGGAAGTGGAGAGCAGGCATGCCCTGTGCTAATTGGTTATTGCGTAGGCATTGGGATGTGCTGACCGATAAGGTTCTTGTGCTAATTGCCATTCATGGAAACAAAGAAATTGCAGCCATTTTACAGTCACGTAGCTTTGTAAAAGGGTCCTTTAGAAAATATGATAAATCACAGTTTAAAATGATACTGTTTAATTGCAGTGAAATATCTCTATGTCATCTGAGTTCAGCTCAGAAAACTGATCTTGATCACATACAGCATTTCCCAGTGCATTTAATGTACCGAAGGACAGTTTCATTGACAAGGTAACATTCTTTATGTAGTCATTGTGAAATGTAATGAGAAAATCAAGTAATGTGATTGGCTATAATAATGACCTTGCCACTATTCCATTGTTCTATTTGTGAGGGAAAAATGTTAAAGATGTATAAAAAAAAATACAACCACCTTCTTTTGTAGTAGTCTAATAAATTAAATTTATTTAATTAAGTGTTTACTTTAGAGCCCTGTCTGTGTATATCATTAAAATCACTTACTAACTCGTGCTTATCGCAGCAGAAAATGACTTACTGTGGGGCACACTGAGGCATCTCACGGTTATCTTTGGATATGTGCGCGCTACCCACACACTAAAAAAAATACATATGTATTTTTAGTGCTGAGGCGGGTCTGGGAGCAGACAGCGAGCGTGTTCTGCACTATTCGGTTAGCACAGTTACATTGGCCTGGTTTGATGACAGAAACAGACAGCAAAAGTGCTGCCCACCACAGGCTGAATATCGGACCCATAGCACTTTTGAATTCAAGAGATGGCTGAACATGTGGGTGGGTCATGGGCGTGTCTCTTACACTGCTAACTTATAGAACACTATCCGCCTTATTTTCGAAAGAGAAAGACGCCCATATTTCGACTCAAATCGGGAGATGGGCATCTTTCTCCCTTGGGCGCCCAGTTCGGTATAATCGAAAGCTGATTTTGGGCGTCTTCAACTGCAATCTGTCGCGGAAATGGCCAAAGTTGACGGGGGCGTGTCAGAGGCATGGTGAAGGCGGGACTGGGGCGTGTTTATCGGCCGAGGAAAGATGGGCGTCCTCGGCCGATAATCGAAAAAAGAAAGGCGTTTTTAGCGCAAATTTGGGTGACTTTACTTGGTCCATTTTTTTTCATAACCAAGCATCAAAAAGGTGCCCGAACTGACCAGATGACCACCGGAGGAAATCGGGGATCACCTCCCCTTACTCCCCCAGAGGTCACTAACCCCCTCCAACCCTAAAAAAAATCTTTAAAAAATATTTTTTGCCAGCCTCTATGCCAGCCTCAAATGCCATACTCAGGTCCATCGCAGCAGTATGCAGGTACCTGGAGCAGATGTAGTGGGTGCAGTGTACTTCAGGCAGGCAGACCCAGGTCCACCCCCTACCTGTTACACTTGTGGTGGTAAATGTGTGCCCTCCAAAACCCACCAGAAACCCACTGTACCCACATGTAGGTGCCCCCCTTCATCCCTAAGGGCTATGGTAGTGGTGTACATTTGTGGGTTTCGGGTTTTGGGGGAAGAGGGTTGTGGGGCTCAGCACACAAGGTAAGGGAGCTATGCACCTGGGACCTTTTTCTGAAGTCCACTGCAGTGCCCCCTATGGTGCCTGATTGGTGTCCTGGCATGCCAGGAGGACCAGTGCACTATGAATGCTGGCTCCTCCCACGACCAAATGGCTTGGATTTGGTTGTTTTTGAGATGGGTGTCCTTCGTTTCCATTATCACCGAAAACCGGGGACGACCATCTCAAAAACGACCTAAGGATGACCATCTCTAAGGTTGACCTAAATTTCATGATTTGGGCGTCCCCAACCGTATTATCGAAAGGAAAGATGGACACCCATCTTGTTTCGATAATACGGGTTGCCCGCCCCTTTATGGGGCCGTCCTGCGAGGACGCCCTCATGAAAACATGGGTGCCCCGTTCGATTATGCCTCTCCATGTCACATTCAATGTAGGGACCATGTCTCTCCACTTCAAATTACTGATTCTTATTTTTAAGGCTCACAGGGTGGGGCTAAATCTTTATTTGAATACACTCACCATCCCTTATTCTCCTGCTCGTCTGCTTCAATCTTTGAATGATCACAGTCTTGTGCTACCAGGTCCTAAGTTTGCTCAACTGGAGTTCACCAGGAACCACACTTTTTTCTTTGCTGCGCGTTCTTTCTGAAACTCACACCCCTTCATGTCCATGCAGAGTCTTCATTCAAGGATTTTAAACCTGTGCTAAAGGCTTGACTTTTTGCACACGCCTTTGAAACCACATAAATGTGTCCCCTCTGAGATATGATACTGTAATAGTATAAAATGTTATAGACCTTAGCTTTCGTGTCTTTGCCTCTATTTCCTCCTACTCAATACTTAAATGGTGAATTGCCTCTTGCTAATTGTAATTCCTTTCTATTCTAACTTTTTAATGTTTTTTTTTTATTGTAAACCGCTGAGACATGCGAGTTAGCTTTGGCAGTATAGCAAACTTTAATAAACCATAAACCACACGAGTTACCCTCAATTCATGGGACACTAGGCACCCTAGGCGCTGACTCCATGTGTGCTGTGGGTGCTCGAGCACCCCCAATATTTTGGGGCCCAAAATCTCGAGGGAGCAGCCTAGCAAGACACGCACAACAGGCTCTTTGAGCCTCTTCCCACTCCCACCCAATACCCCTCCGCCGCCGCCACCACTGCTGCTGCTGCTGTTTCAGCAGTGGCGGTAATAACAGAGAAAAAGATCGCGAGGAGTTTCCGGTAGCTCCAGAAGTGCCACACGTTGGGGGTGAAACTATCATTGGAGGCTGCATTAGGCCTGTGGTAGTTCCGATTTGCGACACTGCAAGCCCGTTAACACTCCAAAGTTTACATGCTAAGAGGATCTTTCACTAATGATTAGCACATGTTATCTGCAGCAGAGCCAATTGTGAGTAGTATAATTTTGTGTTTAGTTTACAATATATGTAAATGAGCAAAGTGCAGGAATGCAATCTTTTATGAAATAGTTTTAACATCAATCTCGCTGAAAATGGCTTTGTATGGTGGCTTTTATAATAAAGGTTATTACAACTTACTTTTTCTCTTGAAGTTTCTCCCAGCATTTTGCTATGGGACTCATTTGCACATGTACCAAACTTTCAATCTGATATCAATAATCTCACTGTTTATTCTGCAAGGCTCATTGTGGTAGAGTTACTAAGACATGTTAAGTAAATTATATTAAAATAGCATACACACTCACTCATAACATGTGCTACAGCTTTCTCAGTCTTTGCTACAAAGATTTGGAATTCTTTATTGGATGATTTAAGGTTAATATCAGACTAACTATGTTTTTCAAACAGGCTAAGGCTTTTTTCTCCCTTTGGCATTTATTCCTGAGAATTTTACTTGGATTGTCACTCTACTATGACAATCCTGAAATACTGCTTTGTGTTCCTTTCAATGTTTTGTGTTGTGGGGATTATTTGTTTGTACAGATCAGATTAATGACTGATACAATTTAAGAAATTGTGTAAAACATTTTTATTTTGTGCAGCATTTCAGAATTGAAGGCTATATTTTATGTTTCAGTCAGATATAGAGACTAATCCCCCTCCCCCCTTGCAGGAGATGTATTGAAAGGAGCATTGTTGTTTTTAATGTGTTAATCTCTTTTGCTAATGTACGTGACCTTTTGTTATCCACTTAGGCCAAATTCTATAAATGGAGCCTTAAAAATTGGCGTGATTCTATAAAGTACACCTAAAGTAAAGCATGCAACTATAATTTAGGTGCACTCATTTAGGTCACCTAAAACCAGGCCTAAATACCTGCGCCCAAGTAAGGCACAGATCAAGTGTGTTCTATAATAGTACATGTGGGGGTCTTTTTACAAAGGTGCACTGAAAAATGGCCTGCACTCTTGTAGACACGTGTATTGGACCCGCGCAGGTTCATTTTTCAGCGCACCTGGAAAACAGACCCTTTTTTTGGCCGAAAATGGAGGCGCAACAAAATAAAAATCGGTGCGCATCCATTTTGGGCCTGAGACCTGAGGGGGTTTCAAAAAACTATGGAGCCCTTTTACTAAGCCGCATAATACTTGAATTAGCATGCATTAACAGTTATTGCACAAACATGTCGACTGTTATCATCATAGGTTTGCAGTTTGCATGCACTAATTCTAGAGCTAAGTGTTTTGAGTTAGGGGGTAGGATCTAGATGGGGCATGGGTGGAGAATGAGTGTTAATAGCATGCAGTAGTTAGTGTGGGGTATATACTGTGTACTATCTATTATGCAATTTGCATGGCTTCACTTAGCGCATCCTCAATAGCATGCAATAAGTGCAGCCGTGCTAATTGTGACCACATTCTATATGCATTAATGCATATATTCATACTTTAATTGCAAAGAACGTGCTGGGCATACCCTTAACAATTAGCATGCAACCTTTGTACCTAATGTGTGCTGAGTTTTTGCTGTTAAGGCAAATTAAGTGCAAAAACAAAGCATTTAGGGTCCTTTTACTAAGCTGTGGGAAAAGGGGCCCTGCACTGGTGGCGGGTGCCATTTTTCCTGCATGCCAGGGTCCTTTTTCCCACAGCCAGTAAAACCTGGAAAAAAATGGCCATGCGGTGAGATAACTCTTACCCATTGAGGTAGCGATAAGGGCTCCAGCGGTAACCCAGCAGTAACCGGGCAATGTGCGGTGATGCCCAATTACCGCCATTCTAGCCATTTCTGGGGGTTTCTTTTTCCCACGGAAATGGTGCTACTCAGGGTGGGACTACCGCATTGGGCTGCGGTAGTCCCACAAGAGTAAGCATTAAGCCCACGTTGGGCATACCGCCACTCTGTAAAAAGGCCCCTCAGTAAAAGACCCTCTAAAAGTTCTTACTACACTTTCTCCAGAAAGTAACACAATTGTATTTATGGCTGGAGCAGTGATGAGAGGGAGCAGGCAATTCAGAATCCATTCATCTTTCATACATGCACATTATCAGCAGGAATCCCAGATCTCATAAATTTAGTTCCTTCAAAATGTGAATCCATTTTTGTGTGTAATTATAATTAAATTACCTTAAAAACTGAACCCACATCAAGTATTATAATTAGACAGCCAGGGCACATGACTGTATGGTAACTACTTTTTAATTTCCAGCCTGCCTAATTTCTGCCATATTGTAAATTTAAATGTCCCATCAGTACATTCTATACTCATGGCACCGGCAATATATGTGCTAAAAATATATATTTTATTATATTGCTATGTGATTCTATTATTTGCTTCTCAAAACATGAAAGCTTTTCACAATAGCATTGTTGTGTGCATGCATTAGATACGAACCTCAGAGAAAGGAATATCATATGTGCACTTATATATATTTTTGTTTGACTTAAAATTGTACCCCCATGAAGATGCTAAAAAAGTTATGATCAAAAGGTGCAGAATAAATTATTACTACAACGTCTGTCCCTCCCTACCCCCTGATTTTTCTGTATGTTTCCTTCTTTCTTGTTGCTAAACAGTGATGCAGCATCCCACAGGGAACCATTATCTTTTTCCTCTATATATTTATTTATTTATGGCTTGTTTATATCCCACATTTTCCCACACATGCAGGCACAATGTGGCTTAGAAAAAGTTAAATAAAATCACAAAATAGGAAACTTAGAAAAGTATATAAGGAGGAGACAGGATGAAAAACATCTAACAGGGTGGATCAAGCAGGGTAAGGGTCAAGGAGAGTGCATCAGTCAATGGTGAAAAGTGGGGAGTAGGTCTTGGCAAAGAAATAGGTCTTTAACAATTTTTTGAAGAGGGAGTGGTCCGCTTGGATTTTAAGGTGTTGCGGGAGTGCATTCCAGTGCTTAGGACTCCAATAGCGAAAGGACGAGGCGAAGATCCTCTTGTACCTGACACCCTTACAGTTCGGGAAGTGCAGATGGAGATAGGAACGAGCAGCAGGATTGACATTTCTGGGCGGAAGGTCGATCAAGGGGTGCATTTAATCTGGGGCAGCCCCATAGATGATTTTATGGGTCAAGGAGCAGAGCTTAAAGGCAACACGCTCTTGTACAGGCAGCCAGTGTAATTTGAAACGCAAGGGTTCAGCATGTGCAAAGCGTCGTTCTCTTAGGATGAGTCTCACGGCAGTGTTCTGAACTGTCTGGAACTTTTTCAACAGAGAGGCCTGGCAGCCCACATAAATTCCACTACAATAGTCCAAGTGGGAGAGGACAAGCCAGTGGACAAGTGTGCGGAACAAATCTCTAGTAAGGAAGTATCTGATGCGCCGGAGCCTCCACATGGCGTGAAACATATTTCTGGAGACTAAGTGCACATGGTTGTCCAACTGGAAGTGTGTGTCCAGATGCACTCCTAAAAGCCGCAGGCTGTTGGCAATCGGAAGAGCGGAGCCCATTGCTGGGAGCAATGTATCAGTTACTGGGGTGTGGATGGATGAGAGGATGAGACACTGTGTTTTGTCTGTGTTTAACTTGAAACGGAATACCCGAGCCCAATGCTCTATGGTGGAGAAGCAGGCATCTATGAGGGTAGCAATTTCTGACACGGTGGTGCGAAAGGGGATGTAGACTGTGATATCGTCAGCATAGATGTAAGGGTTGAGGTCCAGTTTTGCAAGAGCAGCGGCTAAAGACATCATCATGATATTGAATAAGGCAGGTGAAAGTGGAGAGCCCTGTGGAACCCCACAGGAGGCCTTCCATGAATCAGAGGTAGCGGAGTTTACTGAATACCTTTCTGAATGTATAGCTAGGGCTTCAGATTTTACGTTTTGACAAACATAGACCAATCAAACCCTCCTAGTCCACCAGAAAACAGAACAAAACAAAAAACAATAGAATAAAATGTCTGTTTCGCCTTAATAATGTTGATTGTATCTGTTTACTGTGTCTTTGTCTTATCCTTGCTGTCCTATCAGTTTGATGGCATTCCTTTCAACTACTACTTTTTTTCATTATTATTATTTTATTTGTATTTTAGACAATAAATACCATCAGATAGGTAAAATGAAAACCCTCATTTACCCAGGGCCGGTCTTAGCAAGTGCGGGGCCCTGTGCAGACCAATTTGGTGGGGCCCCATCCTAGCCCCGCCCCCACCCTAGCTCCACCCCATTGATAAGATTATTGTACTGGAACCTGAGAGACAGGCGAAGGTAGCCATGGTAATTGTACTGCTGCTGTCCGAGGCAATCGCCTAAGTGATAGGGCTGGCCCCATTTGGAGGGGAGATGGTGTGAGGGGCATGCTGAGGCCATGGGATGAAATAGGGACCATATAGAAGATACTAGACCACCAGGGGTGCAAGAGAATAGGACAGAAATGCCGGGAAACAGTGGACCTGGAGAGGAAAAGAGAGATGGGTGATACTGGACATAGAGGGATAGGGAGAGATGCTGGAGGGAGGTGAAGAGGGAAGAGTCACTGGATGTGGAGAGTAGAAGGGAGATACCTGGGGAAGCAGTGGAGAAATTAAGTGACTAACAATAGGGGAAACACTGGGGAGGCAGGATGAGTGAGAGCGGAAGGATGAATGAAGTTAGGGGAGCACTGCAGCAAGGATGACTAAGGCTATAATACAGGCTACTGGGGAGATGAGAGGCTTGGACATAAATATTGGGAAAGGATAACAGGATCTGGAGTGGGAGAGCACTAAGGGAGGAAGATAGATGGGGATGTGTGGCAGCACTAGTGAGACAATGAATGATACTGGGAGGGTGGAGGGTGATTGAGGTGTAGTGGAGTACAGGTGAGACTTGGGGTGAACCCTGGGGAAGGATGAGGCATATGGGACCACTTAGGGGAGGATGAGTAAGGCTCAGAAGGAAGAATTAATAAAATTAAGGTGCATTGAAGAAGGGAGGTAAAAGATGATTAAAAGGATATCTATGGGTAAAGGTGGGCAGGGACTGAAGAGGGGAAGAAGGGGACTACTGTGGCTTTGCTCACTGGAAGCAAGGGTCCCAGGCAGGCAAAACATTTGACAAAATGGTGGACATACAGCTGAAACATTTCAAACCACCACCACAGAAACAGACAGTACTTTAATTCAAAAAGGTTCTTCCTATAGGAAAAAAGCTATCATCATACCTGGCTTGCTGCCTGCCTTAATGGATTGGCACAACTGTTGTAGGCAGCCCTGTCTGTTGCTTTGCTCGCTCGGCTCCACCGAGTCTGCACGCGCTCTTGCTCGCACCACAGTCAGCGACGATGGCTCACCACCTCAGACCAGGCTTCAGCTTTTCCCGCTCAGTGACTCCCGCCCTCGCAGAAACAGGAAATACCTCATCAGAAGGCGGGATATTGAGAGGGAAGTGAAAAGCTGAAGCCTGGAGGTGAGCCGTCGTGCTGCAACTTGTCTTTCATTGTCAGGCGCAGGGCCGTCGCTGCCTGTCTCGCTGCAAAGTTACTGTCGCCGGGGCCCGGGGACTCGGGAGCTGACGGCGGGCTCAGCGGGCCAAAGCCGGGGGTGGGCGCCACGCTGGTGGTGGCGGGAGCAGAGCGGCTGAGCCGCGGGATCATCATGAATGATGCAGTCATCGTTCCGAGGCAAGTGGAGGTTGGAGCGGAGGCAGAGTTGAGGCGGGCTGCGCGGGGCCCCCTTAGGCGCGGGGCCCTATGCAGCCACATTGGTCGCCTCTGCCTAAGACCGGCCCTGCATTTACCATCCCTTAACTGTGTTTAACAATCCCTACTCAAACTACATAGCAGAGTCCTATAACTACCTAAATTACATAGCAAAATCCTATCCCACTCTTCCCCTATCTTGCTCAGTTCCCCTACCCCTCCCTACCCCCTGCTCCCTTCTCCATACCCCTCAAAGTACCCAATCTCCAAACCCCCAAACAGACCCCCCCCCCCAACCCCTTCGTCTTTCATTTCCACACCCCTAACAGAGCAGGGCGAAAGCATTATAAACTATTCTCTAGAGCTTTCCCACCACTCTCCCCAGTAAGGTCCCGCTATGCTCTTCCAGTTGCAAGCCACCAACTCTTTCACAGCCAGGAGCTTAAGCCCAACCAATACTGATACCTCTGGTTTCCTCCCTCCCAGTATCCCTACCCTGACTGGGTATTCCTAGTAAGAAGTGCAAGCAGTCCCAATCAGATCTCTCTCCAATGCAGCTGGAATATATTAAGTCACGTTTTCTCAGATCTCAGTGGCGTCCATAAGCAACACTATTCTTCATAGCCATCAACGGTCTTTATCAAGAGCAGCAATGCTCCTATTTTAAAGACATACCATTGGAAATACTTGTGTCCATCAAATATTTTTATCAAGACTCCTCTGGCAGGCATGCATGTACCAAAACATGGTACCGTGTCAAGTCACCATCAAGAGTCACCATCAAATAAAAGTTTTAACTGCATATTGAGAGTCCTTGGTCTGTTTTGAAGAGCCTGAGCCAGTTCCCATGTTTCAACTGGTTGTGATTCTCCTGGGGGACTTTGTTCTTTTTTCCACTTTTGTGGTTTCTCTTCATCGTCAGAACCTATAGACAATTCCACACTCCCCTTTCTTTGCAGACCTTCCAAGAATCACTCTATCCTTTTTGGCAATTATTTAGCACCTAGGGTAACATAGGATACTGTAACAGAACATCTAAATGCATAGTCATATATCATTCTCCTATCCATTCTCTGAGGAGGGGTTGGCAACCAAGCATTTCATGCCTTCATATATGATGGTTCCTCCCTACATTCTGCCTTATATAACCCATGATAAATTTTTGAAAGCAACCCTATATCCCTCTTCAGGGAAATCAGTCCTTCCACCTCAGGCACTCTTCCCCTTATTCTATAAACCTGGATGCACAATTTTGTGACTAGCACACAACATTGTGCAATCAAGTTATAGAATAGCACAAGTTAATTGTTTAAATGGGTGTTAATTAGCTTTAACTTACCCTTAAGTGGTGTTAATTGGCACAAATTTGCAGTTATCATATAACTGCACTTAGATGATATTCTATAAACTTAGCACCTAAGTTCTATAGCGCATAACTTCAAAAGGAGTGTTATCGTTGGAGGGGCATAGGCATGTTTTTTGACTTTTGGAACTGGATCTAAGATTTTTCTCTGCAAATATTTCAATATGTGCATGGAATCTGTGAATGTGTTGTGGAAACCTATGTGAACCCTTTTGAAGGTTTTTCCAAAACCTGGCCAGGTCTGGTCCTGTTTCCATTAAAGTTGACATTTGGATAAATTCTTGCTGTGTTTGTCCTTCCTTGGATTTCTGCTGCTGTTTGGTTGTCTGTTCTGCTTCTGCAGTATACTGTTTCCTGTTTGTTTCTGTTCCAGTTCCTGCCTTGTCAAGCCTCAGCCTTGGCTTGCCTTGTTCCACCAAGCTCCAGTCCTGCCTTATCACTGAGTTCCTGCCAAGTTCCAGTCCTGCCTTGTATCTAAATTCCTGCCAAGCTCCAGTCTTGCCTTGTCTCCAAGTCCCTGACAAGCTCCAATCCTGCCTTGTCCCCAAGTTCCTACCAAGCTCCAGTCCTGCCTTATATCTGAGTCCCTGACAAACTCCTGTCTTGGATTTTTTTTTCACCAGAAATTTTATTAAGAATTTTAATAACAGTGCAATACAAAAAGAAAAAAAAATAACAATAACAAATTATAATATCCTCAAAAAGGTATATAAAACAGGAGAGAAACCACACTGCACCATATTCTTGCAATGGCGCATGAAAATTATAGTTATGAAACTAGAAAAGGAAAGGAAATTAGGTGATTTATAGATATATTGGTCAATGACCTATGATCAGATTTCCAGCCTTCCCTTGCCTCAAACCCTAGCTGTGTTTCTGTTGTCTCGTTCCAGTTCTTGTCCTGACTGTCTTGTCCAACCTTGTCTTGTCTGATTCTAGATCCTGCCTTGTACCTTGCCTTGTCTAGTCAAGCTGTCCACCTTGTCTTCAGTCAAGTCCTGCCTGCCTTGTCTTCTGCCAAGCCTCGCCTAGTGCTGTGCCTAGCCCAAGTGACTCGCCTACCATAGTCAGTTCCCGGCTGTGGCCCAAGGGCTCACTTCTCCTTCAACTGTGACACTCTTAGGCACTACTATCACTCTAGTCCAATCATTTCATGACTTAGGTATGAACTTGGATTCCCAGCTAACCTTTTGCCTGGTTGCCACTGAATATTGAGTCCTAAGTGTGACTTGCCCCCAAAACGCCCCCTGGAGCACCCTTGAGATATTCGGCTCCCAGTTATGTGCTAACCACAAATATTCAATGGAGATAACCAGTTATCCCCTGTTGAATATTCATGGATAGCTGGTTATGTGCAATTTAGCCAGTCAGTGGCCATTCCCAACTGATTAAACCACTTTGAATATTGGGTGGGCCCTGTTTACTAAGCCATGCTGTAGGCATGCTAACTTTTTAGTGCATGCTAAAAATTAGTGCACGCTAACAATAGACACTCCTATTATATTCCTATGGGTGTCTAGCATTAGCGCGCACTAAAATGTTTGTGCACCTACAGAGCAGCTTAGTAAACAGGGTCCTAACTTTCTATGGCTAGGTTCTACCAGTCATATCTAGTTTCCTCAAAGTTATACTATTAGATTTGATAAACTCCATTTTTAATCTTCCTCAAGAATTTTGGGGGTGGAGGTGGACAGTCAACTGTAAAATCCCAAGTAAAATCTCTGGTAATGAATTCTACGTATATTCTCAAAAAACTTAGAGCTATTCATAAATATTTTGAACTTGCTATGTTTAGATTGCTAGTCTAGACTTTAATTTTATCAAGAATGGATTACTGTAATATCATTTATGCAAGCTGCTCTAAAACTTTGATTTAGCAGATATAAATCATAAAAAATACGGCAGTTCATCTGATTTATTCAGGACATAAAAATGATTGTGTTACTCCAATCTGCTTGGACTTGCACTGGTTCTCAATAGAGGCCAGAATACAATTTAAGATATGTACTATAAATTTTAAAATCTTGTATGGTAATGCGCCTCTGTATTGTAGGGGTATATATTCAGAGGTACTTAGCTGACAGAGGCTAGCTGTGCGTGCTTAAGAGATGGGCGTCCTCGGCCTATAATGGAAAAAAGAAGGGTGTCCCTGACAAGCATTTGGTCGGCTTTACATGGTCCATTTTTTTTCACGACCAAGCCTCAAAAAGGTGCCCAAACTGACCAGATGACCACCGGAGGGAATCGGGGATAACCTCCCCTTACTCCCCCAGTAGTCACCCTGTGACAGAAAGCAGTTGGGGACGTCCAAAAGCGGCTTTCAATTATACCAATTTGGACGACCCTGTGAGAAGGACGCCCATCTTTCAACATCTTTCGAAAATGAGCCTGAAAGTAATGTATTTTTGACCAAATATAAATGACCATCTACATGGTATCCCCCGGATCCTACAGATTCAGCAATTGAAACATTTCAGAAGTTAGCCTTCCCAAATAACAAATAATTTGATAATTTTCTGATTCCTAATAGGAGAAAATTCCATATTTTTGTGGCTTGATACGAAAAGGATAGACTAAATAATCTTTTAGAATGGATACCACTGTCAAAATGCAAAATTGCTTGTCCTATGGATTTTATTTTATCCTTTTGATCCAAATGATTCAGAATCTGAAAATGAACTGAACAAGAGAATGAACCAAAAATGTTTCTCATTCTATCTCTGGTCCCCCTCTTAACAAAGGTGGGACACCTTTTAATAAAAGTTTGTATACAGTAATGGACATTAGTATGTGCTAAGTCCCAAAGGGCCCACAGATATAAAATAGGATGTAAAGCTGTTAGCGCGTGCTAATTCCATTAGCGCACACTATGCTTTAGTGAAAGGGCCCCTTGGTTCTTTTGAAGCCAAAGACCTCTGTCTTCATGGGCCCTCTCTCTATCTTTACACTTACATTAATCAACCACCTAATCACTAATCAACAATCTATTTAGACATTAGAATCACTTTTCCCATATTTATCTGTAAAGAAGTTTATGACCTTTCTCTATTTTTTCTACTTCTGTTCCTGGATGCTCCTTCACATGACAGATTTAAATCTCTATTCAAATCAAAGTATATTGTGTGATTTATTTATTGTACTTACCCATAATTAAACACCTGAAAATAAAAAGATGGTATATCATCAAAATTCCAATACTCATAAACATATCAGATTACACATACATTATATTTCCTATTAAACAAATGAAATGACCAATTAATTGCAAAACACTGAAACAGGCTCATTTTTAATTTTGCAGCAAAAATCTATAAATACCTCATATAAATCCAAAGGATTAAAATTTGCAAAGGCTTTAAATTTACCTACTGGCCATTTGCATATCTTTCATATGCATTCAGAGTTAAATTATTTTAAAATATACATTGCAAAACTGGGAAAAATCGTACATGTATTCAGCTCAGAATCAGTCAGGCATTTTGACTACAATCTATAAAGAGGTTTTCATAGCAAAATGTATATATCAGTAGAAATACAGGTTTGTGGGTGAATGGGATTATCTAGAGATGGAGGGGAGGGTGGAGGCTAAGAGAGAAACACAATAAAAAATAATAGTTAAATTAATACTAAAATCACCAAAATGGAAGACAAGTATATTACCATAGTTTCCATCATGATCCCCCAACTTTTTCCTACTGTATATAAATTATTTTTAAGCTTTTTGAAATTTAATAAAAGGTACTACTGACACACTAACAGTCATGATAATCTCAGCCCCATGAAGATTCATTTCCTTGGATCCGTATCCTTGGTATATATGCAAATTGCATATAATTATACAAAAGATATATGCATATTTGATAGCAGACACGAACAGGGGGATGAACTGGCACCAATTATCAAGGCTAAAACCCTAGTCATTCTTGATTCACACATTTAATATACATTAATGAATTATCTTAAAAGACATTCAAAAAGCTTTCTTACATTCAGTTATCTTCCCATGACTCCCCTCCCCTCCCATCTAGCAAGTACAGGGTCAATAGATAGACAGGGAAAGGAATTAATTTTTAGTTCATACCTTTTTCAGTAGTAGCTCAAGGAGAATTACACTCATGTACAATAGGTTTTTTCCTGTCCCAAAGGGCCCTTTTACTAAGCTGCATAAGCGTCTACGCATGTCCAAAGTGCACCAAAATGGAGTTACCACCCGACTACCGCGTGGCTCTTGCAGTAATTTCATTTTTGGCATGCATCCAATACGTGCGTCTGAAAAATATTTTTTATTTTGGGCGTACGTAACGTGCACGCGCCAAGTGGCATTTGGCGCGCATAGGTCATTACCACCCGGTTACTGCATGAGTCTTTACCGCTAGGTCAATGGCTGGCGGTAAGGTCTCAGACCCAAAATGGACGCACGGTAATTTTGATTTTGCTTCATGGTCTATTTCGGCAAAAAAGAGGCCTTTTTTATAGGAGCGCTAAAAAAAGGATCGGCTTGTGCCCCAAACCCACGCCTACACTACTGCAAGCCATTTTTCAGCGTGCCTTAGCAAAAGGACCCATAAAAGTTTAATATTCAATACCTGCTATAAAGATAACTGCTGCTGACCAGGATATTCAGAGGAACTATATTTCTTATTTTAGAAGCATTCTGATCTGTAAATTGTGGTAAATTGTGGCTTTCAAATGTCTAGGCCACCTGCATGTGCAAATAGCGATCTTAGAAAGCCTCTGTTTATATATGGTGTTCTACATCACACAGAGAATGGAGAGGGAATGGCTTGGGTGGGCCTAAAATATTGACATGTATTCCCCATTTTACAAGGCGAATACACATGGATATCAAATGGATATCAAAGATTCTGTATGTCAGCATTTACACTTGCCCCGAGACACACATCAATGATTTCTTGAAAGAGCAGGAACAAAGAAAGGTGCCCTTTTCCAGCATCCTGATGCATGTAGCATCCCCTCCCCCCCCCCCCCCCCCCCACCATTCTGGTACTAAAGATCTCACTGACACTGAAGAACTTTACCCTAGTACTGAAGAACCCTCCCACACTGGCAGTGAAAAACTGCCCTGAGGAATTCCTAGTACTGAAGGAATCACCTCCTCACCCCCTCCACCTCTGATCCCAAACTCAGCACTCACTTACCAGGGGTAATCCATGGTTGTCCAATCGGGAGAAAGAGTGATCCCCAGTTCAAAATGCCTTCTGTGCCCAGGTTCAAAATGGCACCTATGACCATAGAGGTAGACACACAGTACTACTGCTAGGTGTTATAGATGCCATTGGAGCCAACTCTGTGGGTGCTGTGGGTGCTTGAGCACCCCCAATATTGAGAAAATTCCTTGTATATGTCCAGGGAGGGATTATTTCCATTGGGCTTAGCACCCCCAATAATTTTGAAAAGTTGGCTCCTATGATAGATGCCATTTTGAAACTGGGCACAATCACTGGCAAAGTGACAGGAACATAAGAACATAAGAGTAGACATATTGGGTCAGACCAATGGTCCATCTAGCCCAGTATCCTGTTTTCCAAACAGTGGCCAAGCCAGGTCACAAGTACCTGGCAGAAACCCAAATTGTGGCAACACTCCATACTACAAATCCCAGGGCAAGCAGTTGCTTCCCATATCTGTATCAATAGCAGACTATGGACTTTTCCTCCAGAAATTTGTCCAAACCTTTTCTAAACTCAGATACACTAACCGGTGTTACCACCTCCTCCAGGAAAGAGTTCCAGAGTTTAATTATTCGCTGAGTTGACAAAATATTTCCTCCTATTTATTTTAAAAGTATTTCCATGTAACTTCCTCGAGCGTCCCCTAGTCTTTGTACTTTTGAAACGAGTAAAAAATTGATTTATTTCTAATTGTTCTACATCATTCAGGATTTTGTAAACCTCAATCATATCTCCCCTCATCTATCTCTTTTCCAAGCTGAAAAGCCCTAACCTCTTTAGCCTTTCCTCATATAAGAGGAGTTCTATCTCCTTTATCATTTTGGTCCCTCTTCTTTGAACCTTTTCTAATTCCGCTGTATCTTTTTTGAGATATAGCAACCAGAACTGAACGCACTACTCAAGGTGCAGATGCACCATGGAGCGGTACAAAGGCATTATAGTATTTTTGGTCTTATTCACCATCCCTTTCCTAATAATTCCTAGCATCCTGATTGCTTTTTTGGCCACTGCCACACACTGAGCAGAAGATTTCAGCGTATTATATACAGCAACACCCAGATCCTTTTCTTGAGCACTGACCCCCAAGGTGGACCCTAGCATCAGATAACTATGATTGAGATTATTCTTTCCAATTTGCATCACCTTGCATTTGTCCACATTAAATTTAATCTGCCATTTGGATGCAAATCATCCAATTTCCTAAGGTCTTCCTGCAATATTCACAGTCCGCAATTCTTTTAACAACCTTGAATAGATTTTTATCATCTGCAAATTTGATCACTTCACTCATTGTTCCAATTTCTATATCAATTATTAATACTCTTGCTCCCCAATGCAGCACCTTGGATTGAACCTTGTAGGTATTGGGCTTAGATTGGAATGGGGACATTTCACTGCCAGGGAAGGGGTCTTTAAGTGCTCAGGGTCTTCAGTGTGAGAAAGTCTTCTGTATAGGAGGTCTTCAGTACCAATACATAAGTACATAAGTATTACCATACTGCGACAGACCAAAGGTCCATCAAGCCTAGCATCCTGTTTCCAACAGTGGCCAATCCAAAAAAGTACAAAACATTTTATGCTGCTTATCCCAAAAATAGTACTTTTTCCCAAGTCCAGTTTAATAATGGTCTATGGACTTTTCCTTTAGGAAGCCATCCAAACCTTTTTTAAACTCTGCTAATCTAACTGCCTTTACCACATTCTCTGGCAACGAATTCCAGAGTTTAATTACATGTTGAGTGAAGAAACATTTTCTCTGATTCATTTTAAATTTACTACTTTGTAACTTCATCGTATGCCCCCTAGACCTAGTATTTTTGGAAAGCGTAAACAGATGCTTCAAGTCTACCTGTTCCACTCCACTCATTATTTTATAGATTGCTGCCATATCTCCCCTCAGCCGTCTTTTCTCCAAGCTGAAGAGCCATAACTGCTTTAGCCTTTCCTCATAGGGAAGTCGTCCCATCCCCTTTATCATTTTTGTTGCTCTTCTCTGCACCTTTTCTAATTCCACTATATCTTTTTTGAGATGCTGCGACCAGAATTGAACACAATATTCGAGATGCAGTTGCACCATGGACCAATACAAAGACATTATTATGTCCTCATTTTTGTTTTCCATTTCTTTCCTAATAATACCTAACATTGCCACATACTGAGCAAAAGGTTTCAACATATCATCAAGGACGACACCTAGATCCCTTTCTTGGTCGGTGACTCCTAACATGGATTTAATGAAGGGAAATCTTGCCTCACCAATCTTTAAAGGGGTGAACAAACATGTGGATAAAGGTGAGCCGGTTGATATTGTGTACCTGGATATTCAAAAGGTGTTTGACAAAGTATCTCATGAAAGACTCCAGAGGAAATTGGAGAGTCATGCTCAGTACTTGACAGTATTCATTTGCAATTTTTGTCATATGTATATTTTTTTAAGGACACATATGATCTACTATGGTCTCTTTTGCAACCTCACTATCAGGATACCCTATCTTCCCTGTTTTGGTGATATCTTTGAAGGATACCTTATCCTGAACCATGCGCTTTTGAGCAACTGTCGGCCTTCACCCAGTTTTTAATGAAAAAGCTGCTGTATCTCCTTTTTAAATGCAAATGCCAGCAGCCTGGTCCAACCCTGGTTAAGGTGGAGCCCATCCTTTCAAAATAGGCTCAACTTTACCCAGAATTTTGCCTAGTTCCTAACAAATCTAAAACCCTCCTCCATGCACCATCGTCTCATCCACACATTGAGACTCAGGAGCTCTGCCTGTCTCTTGGGCCATGCGCGTGGAACAGGTAGCACTTCAGAAAATGATACCCTAGAGGTTCTAGATTTGAGCTTTCCTTCTAAGAGCCTAAATTTGGCTTCCAGAACCTTTCTCCCACATTTTCCTATGTCTTTGGTACCCACATGTACCAAGACAGCCGGCTCCACCCCAGCACTATCTAAAATCCTATCTAGGTGATGCGTGAGGTCCGCCACCTTTGCACCAGGCAGGCAAGTCACCATATGATCTTCACTTCCACCAGCCACCCAGCTATCTATATGCCTAATGATTGAATCACCAGCTACAACAGCTGTCCTAACCCTTCCCTCCTGGGCAGCACTTGGAGACATAATCTCAGTGCGAGAGGATAGTACATCCCCTGGTGAGCAGGTCCTGGTTACAGGAGTACTTCCTACTTCACCAGGGTGATGCTCTCCTTCTAGGAGACCTCCCTTCTCCAAGGTACCACAGGGGCTACCAGACTGGAGGTGGGACTTCTCTACAACATCCTTTTAGGTCTCCTCTATGTACCTCTCTGTCTCTCTCAGCTCCACCATGTCTCTTACTTTAGCCTCAAGAGAATGGACATCTTCTCTGAAAGCTAGGAGCTCTTTGCATCAGGCACACACATATAACCATTCTCCAAGTGGGAGATAATCATACATGTGACACTTAATGCAAAAGACTGGATAGCACCCCTCTCGCTGCTAGACTGCTGACTCCATCTTAGTATTTTTGAGGTTTTAATAATTTAAAACTTGCTAAAGTATTAAGGATATTAGCCTAATATAAAAATGTCTTTTAGTTTATATAGTATATTGTATGATTTATTTAGTGTTTCCTTCATAGATGTTAATGAAATGTATTTAAAACTCTGTAAGAACACTCCTTGCATGTTATCCTAATTACAATAACTGACTAGAAATGAAGAATTCTTCAGTGATAAAAGGAGTTCAAAGGGTTGCTAATTGATGTGGGTATGTGGCAGATAAGCTCTTGACTGTTTGGACTGTGGGTCTTCATGGTTTTGGTATAGGTTCAGGAGGGACTGGACTAGTATGGTAGGGGATTGGGGATCAAGGGTTGATGGTTCTCAAGAACATTGATTTTAAAATGCTGCTCCCACACACAAATGGAAGAGAAGACAACACTCTTTTCCCCACATACTGCTTTTAAAAATCTCTCCTGCCTCTGGATGTGTCTGCAAATACTGTACATATATTTTATACATATTATACTTATATTTTGCAAGAGGCTCTGAGTTTGAATGAGCTTTTGTAAAATACAGGAGAATTGTTTATGTTCCAATCAGGTAATGTCAATTCCCATCTAAATGTTCTATGTTAAATTGAGCTTTAAAGGTTAGTGCACTGAATATCTATACAGAGTACCTCACCACTATGTAGATGGTGTTGGAGCAGAGCTTGGGTGAAGTCAGGGTGGTTTTGGAATTTACCTAGATAGTAGCAATAATCAGGCTGCTACTCAGGTAAGTTAGGACTGAATATTGCCACTATTCAAATAAGTTCCTGTGCTGACTACATTATCCATATATTTAGCACCAAGCAATATCTTGACACTGAATATCCACATATGTTTTAACCACTGCAGCTGGCGCTTAAATAAAACACCAACCATAGTGGCTGAATTTTGACCCATAAGTTTAAGTTTGACTAAAATGACTACACCAGTTTCACAATTGACAACACTTCATTCCCCATTGACAATAATCTGAAAACTCTAAGTATAATTATAGACAAACATTTAACATTTGTTACTCAAGTTTCCTCAGTAATCACAAAATCTTTCAGGTCTCTGGAAACTAAAAAGGATCAGACCCTATTTCTCATGGGAAACATTCAGACTATTGGTACAATCATCAACATTATCCCAATTTGATTATTATAGCGCCATATATGCTGGCTGTAAGGAGTACCTGTTGAAAAAACTCCAAACAGCTCAAAACACTGCATCCAGGTTCATATACAAAATCTCTCAGTTTGAAAGTGCCTCCCCTTTATTAATCAAATTACACTGGTTTCCCATCAAAGTGAGAATCACCTTCAAATTATGTACATTTATCTTTCAAATACTACATAGCACACCTCCAGACTATATGGTACCATTAATAAACTTACCTC
This sequence comes from Microcaecilia unicolor, assembly GCF_901765095.1. Lineage (NCBI taxonomy): Eukaryota > Metazoa > Chordata > Amphibia > Gymnophiona > Siphonopidae > Microcaecilia > Microcaecilia unicolor. The sequence continues at coordinate 160,220,877 of NC_044033.1, forward strand.
AAAGAAACACTAAATATGAGGCAAGAAACTATCTCAGACTACACCTCCCAAAATTAAAAAAAAAAGTGATCTACAAAGCTGTCCAAAGACCTACAAAGACCTGGATATTCAATGCCACCATGGGCTGAATTTTGGGGGAAAGTACACAAATCATGATTTTGCCCACACTCTGCCCTGGAAAATGCCTACACATGAGTCATGTAAAAGTACACATATCCTTCATTTATTTATTTATTGAGATTTATTACCCCCGTTATGAAGAGATTCACCCAAGGCAGTGTACAGTGGATACAGTTTAACATCAAACTTAATAGAACTACCATGAAACTGGATCAAAAATATACACCTTAACAGCACTGAAATTCAAATAACAGATATAAAATGATATTTCATCATCATTATTATGCTTACATCTAATAAGCACACAATTAGAACATTCAAATAACATTGTTATGATACTAATGCATTTTTACAATACAGCTTACCAAAACGCGATACCATGGTTCAACGATGAACTGAAAAAACTCAAAACACAATCTAGGAAACTCGAACGAGCATGGAAAAAAAATAAAAGATAAACACACCCTCAATGCATGGAAGCAAACACAAAGAAAATATAAATATGCAATAAGACAGACCAAAAGGTCCTACTACAAAACTAAAATAGAACCGGATTACAAAGACCTGAAGAAACTATTCCAGCCAAAAATAAACTACTAAATACCACCCCAGTCACCACAGCTAACGCAGACATCCCATCCGCAGACAAACTTGCTAAATACTTCAATGAAAAAATAATAAATCTACGCAACACACTTCCTCAGCACAACACCGGCATCAAAAACTTCATCAATGGCTTGGACCCAACCTTTGGAGAATACCCAGCAGACCGATCCTGGTCATACTTTGTCCCCCTCACCATCGAATCAGTTACTCATGCGACCCATAGGTTCTCCAATACCCACTGCAAACTGGACACCTGCCCCAGTTACCTACTTAAATCCGCCCTTTACCGCTTCATAGCAGATCTCACATCCCACCTAAACCAAATGCTCCAACAAGATCTCTTCCCTGAGGAACATGGCAACATCCTACTCACCCCAATACCAAAACACACCAAGAAAAAAAACAAACAAACTTACCATTTACCGCCAAGTTGCATCCATCCCATTTGCAATGAAACTGATGGACAGCATGGTGACCAAAAAGCTTACTGACTACTTGGACAAGTTCTCAATATTACATGAATCACAATCAGGATTCCACCCCCTCCACAGCTCCGAAACTGTGCTAGTCACCCTCCTGGCCAAATTCAAGCAGGAAATAGCCAAAGGTAATAACATACTTCTCCAATTCGACATGTCGAGCGCATTCAACATGGTAAACCACAATATACTACTAAAACTCCTAGATTACTTCGGGATTGGCAGAAATATACTTAGATGGATCAAGGGTTTTTTTAACCACTAGAACATACCAAATGAAATCAAGCTCAAACATATCACCACCGTGGAAAGCAGACTGCGGAGTACCTCAAGGATCACCAATATCACCAATACTCTTCAACATAATGATGATCCCACTAGCCAAGTCCTTATCTAATCAAGTCCTCAACCCGTTCATCTACGCAGACGATGTCACAATATACATTCTCTTCAGACATGATCTGACAGAAATCACCAATGAAATAAAGCTTGGCTTGAACACCATGGACTCATGGGCAAATTCATTTCAACTGAAACTGAATACTGAAAAAACCACACTGCCTCATCCTCTCAGCTCAATATAATACGTATAAACCCACAACTATAAACACCCCAAACCACACCCTTCCTATCTCAGATAGCCTGAAAATACACAGCGTCACACTCGACTGCAACCTTACACTTGAGAGCCAAGTGAACTCCACAACCAAGAAAATGTTCCACTCAATGTGGAAACTTAAACGCGTAAAACCTTTCTTCCCAAGGGAAATATTTCGCAACCTAATACAATCAATGGTACTAAGCCATGCAGACTACTGCAATGGAATCTACGCAGGCTGTAAAGAACAACTCACTAAGAAACTCCAGACCACCCAAAACACAGCAGCCAGGCTGATATTTGGTAAATCATGATTCGAAAGTGCCAAACCCCTCTGAGAGAAACTGCATTGGATCCCAATCAAAGAACGTATTACCTTCAAAATCTGCACCCTGGTCCACAAAATTATCTACGGCGAAGTCCCAAGATACATGACAGACCTCATAGATCTGCCAACCAGAAATATAACCAGATCATCACGAACATATCTAAACCTCCACTACCCAAATTGCAAAGGCCTCAAATACAAATCAACCTACTCATCCAGCTTCTCCTATATAAGCACACAACTATGGAACGCACTGCCAAAAGCTGTAAAAACAACCTATGACCACCTAAACTTCAGGAAATCACTAAAAACCACCCTGTTCAAAAAGGCATACCCGACCGACCCAACATAAATGCCTACACTCTGCAACACAGCAAAAGCAAAGCTCGTAATGGACATTACATAACCTTTCCTCTCTCCGACCCCCATTGTGCCTGAATTACACGAACCTTGTATTTGTTTCACTACCGGACTGGGCGAACGCCTTTACGGTACTATGTAAGCCACATTGAGCCTGCAAATAGGTGGGAAAATGTGGGATACAAATATAACAAATAATAACAATAAATAATAATAATATAGCTGAGGGGCCAAGTGTAGACATATAGATGGGGGCAAGATCCGTGGTACAGTCTGTTGGGATAAATAAATGGGTGGCTAAACTAAAGGAAAGTTCTTTGAACAGATAATCAAGATATAAGGAACTGGTATAAGTTACAGTGGGTATAGCAAGCTAGTCCAGGTGCAGAATGCATACTGTTACACATGTAACCCCTGGAGTAGTTTCATAAAAGCTCTTTTATGCTCATAAAAAAGGTTTTTATGGATGAAAATACCTTTGAAGATTATACCCAGACTGTGTGGATACCACTGGCAAAATTAGAGGCTAAAGCAAACATAAAAGTACTGTATACAATTATAAATGTCCCCTTCTCTCTCAATTTATGTGTGTAAATTAATTGAAAAGAAAGTTCAAGCAGAACAAGTTGTAACTGAACAGTATAACATCTATTTGAGGAACAGTATGAGATTAAAATAATTTAAACATTTTTGTGTCTGGTTTCTAGATAAATGGCAACACTTTGTAATCAGGAAGTGTTGTACCTGACTAATCTGATAGAGGCTTCAAGTGTTACTTGTAATTGTTTTGGTTTTTTTTTTTTCAATCTCAGCTGCACTTATGTCATGTCTCTCATTTGTTGCTTGGACATTGTACTTGCACAATTGATTAGGTGACAAGCGATGTTAAGAGGGGTCTAATCTCTGTCACCTCTGATTTCAAGGCTTTGTACTTTTGTTAAGTCCGGAAAGCAAATAAAAGGTGTGAAAAATAAATAAATAATTCTGGCTGGAATCTTCAGAAATGGTTTACAAGGCCGGAATAAGATGGACAACATCCAGGAGCTGCAAATTTATTCAACTGTAGTAGGGACATGTTATTTCAGTCCTGGTTTTCTGTCAACCCCCTCCAGTAGCGCTGATTCCAGTGGGTAGGATCAGTGACTGCAAATACCATACCGCATTGGGTATAATGTATGCTGGAAATCTGGATCAGTGTTTCCCAAGTCCAGGCTCGGAGTACTCCTTGCCAGTCAGGTTTTCAGAATATTCACAATAAATATGCATGGACTTCATTTGCATACACTGTCTCCATTATATGCAGATCCCTTTCATGCATATTCATAGTGGATATCCTGAAAACCTGACTGTCAAGGAGTACTCCTTGGCTGGACTTGGGAAACACTGATCTGGACTGCCCTACCATGTCCCTACTGGTACTGGGTAACCTGGAAGCTATATAGCTATAATAGCACTATATAGAATAAGGAAACCACAGGTAAAGAGCAAAGATATGTGGTTCACACTAGTTGTGCTTTATTTTGCAAGAGCATTTAATAATCTTACCATTATTTGGCCTAATATTCAAAGTGATTTTAGCGGACAGGAAAGGCTCCTGCTACTTTAATTATGCTCAGTGGGCCGGCTGCTGTTATTTAACTGCACTTAATGGGGTAGTGCTGTTGAAAATCGGCACTAACTGGCCATTTTGAAAGTGTGCAGGAGCAAAGTTCCATAGGTGGAGTTGGGAGTTATACAGGTGCAGGTGATATTCAGTCCAGTGCACACACAGCTAACAGGGCATTTAAACAGCAGTTCTAACTATATGTCTGCTTAGCTATGCAAGTGCTTTGTTTTTGAAATCTATTTTGGCACAGCATCAATTTATGTAATGAATTTAGTGCTTATTTTGCTAACTAATTTTTCTTCTTTTTGTTGTCTTTTCCCTTCTCTAGGTGTTCAATATAAAAAAGTCTTTGAAGGTTCTTTTTTTATATCAGGCCACACAAATTTTGAACAATCTATAATACCTTTCATTGTTAAACAACAATCTTCATATTTATTATTTCATAAATATTTGAAAAGATTTCTTTTTCAGAAGTATTTGGGAAATAATTATTATACCAATATGTCTTTATTGCTGTGATTTGCTTTGAGCCAATTTCCTTTTGGATAGAGCAAGTTATAAATGCTTGTGATTAGGATTAGGATTATATCTGCAGGCATGCGCATAACCTCTGGGTGCCTGCCTGCTAAGGTAGGCCCAGGGGGGCTTACTGAATCTTGGAGGGGGTGGAACAGGAAAGGGTTCAGCCCTTGTCAGTTGGTGGGAAAGGGATTGGAAGCTTGTCAGGGAGGCTGGATGGAGAATCAGAGGCTTGTCAGAGGAGAGAAAGAGGGGATCAGACGATTGTGGAAGGGTGGGATCAGAGCTTGTCGAGTGGGCAAGAGGAAGAAATATAAACACTCCTTAGGTGGGTCCCAGCCAACATTCAGGGTCAGACCTGTAAAACTCCTTGTAGCCAGCACATGTCCAGTGAGAGCTGGATATTCAGTGCCAGTGCTTGGACATGGACCAACATTAAATATCTGACTAATTTAGCCAGTCACAGTCAGTGCTTAAAAAAGATCTCACTGCTTTCAGCTAAATATTGACCAGATTGTGCTGTCCTAAGCTTCGTAAGATCTCAAAGTTTCAAAAGCCAGCTAAACCATTCCCAAGCAAAAACTTTACCACTAGATTCTCGATTCTTAATCCAACTCTTCTTTAATGTAGTAATCATAGCAAATAAAGAGCAGCAACTTACAGTTCAGTTGCTTGGAAAGAATTGTTGCCTTCTACAAACAGAGTCCATATCTAGCCACCTTGGAGGCAACGAGATAGCCAGAACCTCAGTCCAGTTGAGAGAAAAAACTGTAATACTCAAAGTTTGGGACTATTGGGAATCTATTGGGAATAAATAGTGAAGAATGTTGATGGAATCACAGTAGATTAAGGAGGGAACAGCCCCTAGAACAGCTGCTGATCACAAAGGTATATTAGCAAGACTGTGGCACTCTATCAGAACCCAGGGGGAGAGACGGAGGACTGGCCCTGGCCCAGACTAAGGGCCCATGCACAACATTTACTGGGGCCAGCAACATGTGTTTTTCATGTTGATTTGTACAGCGCTGCGTAAGTCTAGTAGCGCTATAGAAATGTTTAATAGTAGTAGTAGTAGTAGTAGACTGGTTTCAGCCAGTTCAGTGAGCATGGTATTCAGTGGCATAGGCGTCGGAACGAGGGGAACCACAGGTGTTGTGGACCCCCCCCAAAATCTCGAGGAAGCAGGAGGCGTGCAACAGGCTATCCCCACTGCCACCCAATACCCCCCTGCCATAGCCATCACCACTGCTGCTGCTGTTTCAGCAGTGGTGGCAAAAACATAGAAAAAGATCACGCGTACTGTTCTTGCTCGCGGATGCCGGTCCCGCCTTCCTCTGACATAATTTCCTATTCCGGGGCAGAGCCAGTCAGCCACAAGTCACTAGCTGCCTCCAAGTTGTGACTGCTTTTACTAGTCTCAACTTTCAAATGCTCTCCTGCCCCTCCCCTCCCCAGTCATGCTCTCACCTCCTTTAGAGATTTTCTTCACTCAACATGTAGTTAAACTCTGGGATTCATTGCCAGAGAATGTGGTGAAGGCAGTTAGATTAGTGGAGTTTAAAAAAGGTTTGGACAGCTTCCTAAAGAAAAAGTCCATAGACCATTATTAAATGGACTTGGGGAAAATCCACTATTTCTGGGATAATCAGCATACTACTACTACTACTACTTAACATTTCTAGAGCGCTACTAGGGTTACGCAGCGCTGTACAAATTAACAATTAAGGACGGTCCCTGCTCGGAAGAGCTTACAATCTAATGGACGAAATGTCAAGTTGGGGTAGATAAGTTTCCTGAGAAGTGGTGTAGTGATTAGGAGCCGAAGGCGACATTGAAGAGGTGTTGTATTGAATTTTTATGGGATCTTGCCAGATATTTGTGACCTGGATTGGCCACTGTTGGAAACAGGATGCTGGGCTTGATGGACCTTTGGTCTGTTCCAGTATGGCAATACTTATGTACTTATGTACATTAGGCCTTAAAGTCAATAGGGAAAGCTCACAAGGAGTCAATCACAGGAAGCTGCAAATTATAGGGATGACAGCAGCTCTAGTACACAGTGATAATTATTACACAAGCAATAACAAGTACATAACAATGCACCCTGCCTCCATAAATGAGGGCGCAGAACACAGATCGTATTTGGAGAGCTGACTGACCAAAATATGTGAACTATAAACCAAAATGTAAGAAACTCTTTAATACAGGATTAATTCTGCCCATGTCTAGAATCATTTAAATGGGTGAATATTCACTTTTGGCTCACTATTCAGTAGCATTTATGCAGATATCAAATAAGTTTAAATGGCCAGGACTATCTGGCAATTTTAAATGGCACTATTCAGATAGTGGATAGCATAGGAGCATGTGATGAGCAAGCACTTATTTGGTTAGTGGCAACATTCAGTGTGCTACTACTACTACTACTGTACCCAAATGTTTAAGATACAAACAAGCTATTGAAGTGGTGTTCATTGAGAGACACAGCCAATTTTAGTGAACTATGAGGCCTTAATATAACAAATAATATCGTACACTATCCAGCTTATTTTTGAAGGAGATCACTGGCCATCTTCCGACACAAATCGGGAGATGGCCGGCGATCTCCTGAACCCGGCCAAGTCAGTATAATCGAGAGCCGATTTTGACTGTCGCCAACTGCTTTTCGTCGTGGAGCCGGCCAAACTTCAAGGGGGCGTTTCGGTAGAGTAGTGAAGGCGGGGTGGGGGCGTGATGGAGGTGTGGTTACGAGATGGCCGGCTTCGCCCAATAATGGAAAAAAGAAAGCCGGCCCTGACGAGCATTTCGCCGGCTTCACTTGGTCCATTTATTTTTAGGACCAAGGCTCAAAAAAGTGCCCCAATTGACCAGATGACCACCAGAAGGAATCGGGGATCACATCTCCTTACTCCCCCAGTGGTCACCAACCCCCTCCCACCCAAAAAAATTAAAATTATTTTTTTTTTTGCCAGCCTCAAATGTCATACCCAGCTCCCTTACAGCAGTATGCAGGTCACTGGAGCAGTATTTAGTGGCTGCAGTGCACTTCAGGCAGGTGGACCCAGGCCCATCCCCCCCACCTGTTACACTTGTGGTGGTATATGTTGAGCCCTCCAAAAAACCCCAAAACCCACTGTACCCACATGCAGGTGCCCCCTTCATCCCTAAGGACTATGGTAGTGGTGTAGATTTATGGGGAGTGGGTTTTGGGGGGAATTTGGGAGGCTCAGCACACAAGGTAAGGGAGGTATGCACCTGGGAGCAATTTTTGAAGTCCACTGCCGTGCCCTCTAGGGTGTCCTGGCATGTCAGGGAGGCCAGTGCATTACAAATTCTGGCTCCTCCCACGACCAAATGCCTTGCATTTGGCCGGGTTTGAGAACGCCGGCATTAGTTTCCATTATCGCCGGAAACCAGTGCCGGCCATCTCTAAAGCCGGCCCAAATGCTGACATTTGGCGGGCTCCAACCGTATTATCGAAACAAAAGATAGCTGGCTATCTTTTTCGCTAATACGGTTCGGGCGCCGCTTTATGGCCCCGGCCATATAGATGGCCGGCGCCGTTCGATTATGTCCCTCTATGGGGCCGATATTCAGCACACAGAAAGCAGCTCCCATAAGTCAGCGTGTTGTGATGCTGACCCCAGATATTCAATGCCAGGCCATTTCCAGTGACTGGCATTAAATATCTAGGTTTATTTTGGCCGATATTCAGCACTAACCGGTTAATTTTTAGCAGTCAATGATAGGTCTGCTATATATGTGGCCTATTGCATCACATTATATTGTATTACATCCGGACTTGTATTCTGCTAACACCTTTCAGTTCTAAACAGGTTCCAAACCAAGAGAACCAGAGCAAAGTTCTGCTTTGGTGATGAACATCTGCGCCTAACCGTCTATGTCACACAATATAGCCTGTAAGTGGTGGGAGATAACGAGTTATCTGCTGCTGAATATCCATCATCTTTGCACCAGGCAGATAAGTGACCAAAATGATCTTCACGTCCACAAGTCACCTAGCTATCCATATGCTTATTGATTGAACCTCCCACTAAAACAACCACCCTAACCATTCTCTCCTGGGCAGAAGCCTCTAGAAACAAATCGTCTGTGCAAGAGGTTATTGCATCCACTGGAGGGCTGGTCCTGGACGCAGGATCCCACCCTGCCTCTTCAACATGATGTTCTCCATCAGGATGACAAATTTTTGTTTCACAGACCCACTTGCAATTTGTACTGAATCCTCTTACAAGAAGTTAAAAGCAGCACTGAATACCCATTTTTTTCAACCCACATTCAATTGCAGGGAGGGGGGAATGTTGGAGAGGGGGTCCAGTTTATAGTGGGTGGAATTGATAGCTGTTTTGCTTTCTGATGTTTGTGCTGTTTTGGCTGTGATATCTCTTTTTTGTTAATAGTCTGGCATTTCTTACCCTTCTTTATTGATTAATTCTGTAAACCACTAACAGGCTCATTTTCGAAAGAGATGGATGTCCAAAAAGTGACATAAATCAGCACTTGGACGTCCATCTCACAGAGACGTTCAAATCGATATAATTGAAACCCGACTTTGGAAGTCTTTGTCAGAAGTCTGTTGCAAGGACATCCAAATCTCAAAGGGGTGTATCGGAGGCATGTTCGAGGCGGGACTTGGACGTATTTGAGCCATAATGGAACAAAGCAAAGTCATCCCAGTTCACTAAACTTGGACGTTTTCACCCAGACCTGTTTTTATCATCAATAAGGCACAAAAAGGTGCCCAAAATGACCAGATGACCACTGGAAGGAATCAGGAATGACCTCCCATTACTCCCCCAGTGGTCACTAACCCCCTCCCACCCCCAAAAAACATGATTAAAAATATTACTTGCCAGCCTCTATGCCAGCCTCAGATGTCATACTCAGGTCCATGCCAGCACATGCAGGTCCCTGGAGTAGTTTAGTAGTAGGTGCAGTGCACTTCAGACAGGTGGGCCCAGGCCCATACCCCACCTACCTGTTGCATTTGTGGAAGAAACAGCGAGCCCTCCAAAACCCACCAGAAACACTCTGTACCCATATATAGGTGCCCCCTTCACCCATAAGGGCTATGGTAGTGGTGTACAGTTGGGGGTAGTGGGTTTTGGGGGGCTCAACACACAAAGTAAGGGAGCTGTGTACCTGGGAGCATTTTATGAAGTCTACTGCAGTGCCCCCTAGGGTGCCCGATTGCTGTCCTGGCATGTCAGGGGGACCAGTGTACTATAAATGCTGGCTCCTCCTATGTCCAAATGGCTTCAATTTGGATGTTTTAAACTTAGATGTTTTTTTGTTTCGAAAATGGCCGAAAATCAAAGACGTCCAAATTCAAGGACGTCCAAATCCAAGGATATCCATGGTATTTTCAAATGCAAAGATGGACGTCCATCTTTTTTCGAAAATGACCTTCTCCCCGCCTCCGGATTTGGACGTTTTACAAAGATGTCCAAATTCCAACGTAGATGTTTCTTTTGAAAATGCCCCTCCACGTTACTAAATTAGTGAGAAGTAGTATAGCAAATACAAATAAATATAAGCATAAACATTTTAGTGAATACCTTTTTGAGTTGGATGTTTTTATCATAATTGAACCTATAAATCTTTCTTTCTTTTTTAAATTTATACAATGTCATATCCCTATTTTTGAACTGGCTCAACTTATGACAAAGGTTTATTGACAATAGGACACATATCATTTTTCTAAAGAATGATTACAATTGCATATTATCCTCCCTACATATATTCTGTTGCTCTGGGAGATTGTTTTTCTTTCAGAAGCTGAACAATGCAGTGAAGTTTTTAAATCACAGTTTGACATGTTTATTTTCAACTGCACATGTTTAATTTCCAGTGCTGGGGGCTTTTGATGCTAATTATTATTCACTGTTTAGCTGCACTTTTATTTCTGCCTGATCCATTTTATGTTCAAATGCATTTTGTACAACACTTATTGATTATTTTGTTGGAGATCTATAAAATGAAGTTTAGTAGGCATTTGAGCAATGCATGGCAATACCTTGACACGAAGATAGTTACCTATGTATTGATATCATTTTTATCAATGTGAACATCAACACACAAAATTAGAGCCTCTAAAAGTCACATTTACCTCACACTGAATCAGCAGGCTAAAAGGTACAGAGTAAATGAAAGCTTGGAAAATAAAAAGTTTAAATTCATCATGATAGAATAGTTAAAGATAGGATTAGGAATGTCATTCTCCATTTCTTATGGTTTTATTCTGTTTTGTTTTTTTTAAGAACATTGAAGTTAGTAAAGGTTTTCTCAATTTGATCCATGGAATTCTCATATAGGTCTGGTTTTCAGGATATCTATTTTGAGGATCTATGCAATGAGACAGCATATTTATGCATATGCACAGCCAAAACATTTTCAATTTATATTGAAACACAAATTCAATTTGTATTGTAAGAAGCAACATAAGCACTGTCAAGTCAGATGCCAATGCTGATGATATGTTTCTGTTGATTCCTGCAGCTGAAGGCTTACCGGTCAATATTCAGCCAACAGTGGTCAGCAGTTTTTTAAACGCCGACAGCCATGGGCAGAATTAGACCCTGATAGTCAGTGTCAGATTCTATCATCTTATTTTCTTTTCCATGTTTTATTTTGTTTGATTTCTATTGATAACCTTAAGAGTGGACTAACATGGCTACCACACTCCTCTATCCAAACACTGACACTAAATATTGACAGCTGACCAGAGTGTGTCAGGCTGCTGGTCCTTATACAGGTCGCGGACAATTCTTAACCGGTATCCACATAAGTCCTGGGTCCACGTTTCTCCCCCCCCCCCCCCCCTCCGCCTTCTCACCCTACCTCCAGTCAGAATAGCCCCCCCTCCTGGGCTTACCTGAACTCCTTGGTGATTCAGTAGGATGATTGAGGCAGAAGTGAACCCTGCTCACTTCTGCCCTTAGTGGATCCATGGTAAAAATGGCCACTATAACCTCTAGTAGTAATCTCACAGTACCACCAGGGTGTTCAGGTAGGCTGGGGGGGGGGAGGGGGGGTTATTCTGACTGAGAGACTGAGATGGAGGGTCTTTAGTTATTGGGGATGGGGTGTTTACTTGTCAGAGGTGAGAAGGGGATGTTTACTTATTGAGGTTGGCTGGGAGGGGTGATCAGACCTTGCTGGGGAGTAGGAGGGAGGACAAGACGTTGAACCATGTGCTGGCTGGTACCTAACTTTGCCCAGTTAGCTTGCAGGTGCCAGCTGATATTAAGAAGAGCACCTGCAAGCTAATTGGACAAAGTTAGGACAGCTTTTTATGTGGTCCTAAATGCCCGGTTAGCAATGTGGGTGCTGGCACTGAATATTGCCAACATCTGCCTAACTTCTGGCTCTTCTCTAGCTCCACTCCCTATAGCCTCCCTGACCTGCCCATATGGGACATGGCTAGTGAGTGCTGATATTCAGTGGCACTATCCAGTTAAGTTCTGCTGAATATTGGTGGCTGGGTAAACACAAGTGATTTGTGAGTAGGAGTCTCTCCTGCCTACTTAAATCACTTTGAATATCGACCCATTAAATTCAACCATTTCTAGGGTTAATACCAGTATTGAAATTGTTGAATATTGGAGCAACTCCTAATTAAATAAGTACAGAATATTGTTGAATATTGTAGTAACTCTTTAAATTAAATAAGGACAAAATAAAAGTGCTTTGATTGAGAGATTCTTATAATTCTGTTCCAGATGCTGTAGCATTACCAACTAGCACTACTCTCCAGGTTGATAGAACCACTAAAGTTCTGGGATTTACACTTGACTCACAGCTAACTATGGAACCTCATATAAATTATGTTAGGCCTTCATACTATTCTAGTCACTGTCCTGAGACTGAGCCTGTCGACCAATTTAGACTTACCCCACTCTCCTCTGACCCATCTTTTACCTATCTTTCTTTCCAATAATTGAGTTCTTTCTCCACCCTCCCCCATTTTATTCCTTCTTTTTCTTAAATATTGTTCCCTCTATTTCTTCTGAATTTGAGTATTGTAAGCCGCACAGATATTTTTTGAGGTACAGGATAGCAAGCCTTTAATAAACCTGAAACCATGTTATAAAACAAAAGGTTTTTTCATATTTTGCCAGTTACGTTCAATATGATCTTTGTTTTTTTAATACAATTTCTCTCTTTGGTTGTGATTATTTCTCACCTTGACTATTGTAACAGTTTATACTGCACTGATTGCCAGTTTCTGTCAGAACGGAATTCAAATTGGTTTGCATTCTGTAAATTCTATAAATTGTTAGAGGGCTTGGGTCCAGAATGTTTAATTCACTTGTTTTCTTTTTCAATGAGCCCTTATTTTTCCCTTCTGTGAAAAATAATGCATTAAAAAAATGACTTGAAACCTCTGTTAATTATCAGGTAGTGGCAATTTGGAATGCCTTACCTAGGGAGGTAAGACTTCTGAAGCCTTATTTACTCCCTGTTTACTAAGCAATGCTAGCAGCTGCCATGTGATAATGCCAACACAGCCCGTTCATTTTGAATGGGCTATGTCGGCACTGCCATGTGGAAGAAGGGTTAGTTTGTAATGCTCCTTAAAGACCTTTTTATTCCGCTATTTTTATTCTAGGATAAAGGGTCATAGACTTGATATACCACCTTTCTGTGGTACAACCAAAGAAGCTGGACTCACAAACTAGGTTTTAGTATATGGGGCAATAGGAGGGCTAAGTGACTTGCCCAGAGTTACAAATAGTAACAGTGAGAATAGAACCCAGTTCCCCAGGTTCTCAGGCCACTGCTCTAACCATTAGACTATTCCTTCACTATCTTTTTTTAGTTGATGTTTATTTGTATCTTGCATCTAATCTTTTTGTAATCTGCTTTAGACCCTAGGGGAGCTAATAGAATATAAACCAGAGATTAAATTAGATTAGACCCTAATGAACGTAGATAAGGTGGATTTGCATGTCAGTCACCCCTTAGAGTATGCAAATCTATCTCCTGTATATTAGTATATGATATTGCCTTAGGTTTTTGACAATCATTTTCAACAAGAGCCTCATGCAATGCTATTGTTCATTTTCGGAGAGCAGCACATTACATATTCATTTTGTACATGAATGTCTTGTTTCAGAGTAGACTCGGACGATTAACAGGATTTGTTTTGTAATTTAATTTTGCCCTATAAACTAGATGTGCTGTCTTGCAAAACTAAAAATGCTTAGCTCAAACTGGCTAGGATTAGTTCAGCAATTACACTGAGGGTGGCTCTAAGCAGAAGTTTAAGTGTGGGGGTAATGCTAATGCAAAGTAATTACTGGTTTAGAAATGGATTCCCAGTAATAAAAGTACTATTCATACTGCTCTGCTGAGACCTTTAACTGACATAAAGATATTAGCAGCAAACTTTGGCAGTGCCACTTCAGAAGGATAGAAAGCGTGAGAAGATGTTTTATAACAGATGTAATGAAAAAAGTACTTTCAGAAGTTTTTTTTTTAAGTTAAAGCCGGGTTATTATGTATACAATATATTTCCTTCAGAAAGGGCAACTGAAAATGACAGTGGTTATAGATAAGCCTCTAAAAGAGAAGAAAAAAAAATTTAATGACTAAGATTTGGTCAATGAGAAAATAGTGTTAGTCATAAAAAAAATAAATGGGTAAGTGAACATTTTTTGTACTCTGAGCTTTGATGATTTAAAGGTTGGGGTTTAAAAAAGGTAGGTTTACTGATAAAAAGAGTTAGAATTTAAAAAAGCAAACTTTAACTAGTCTCCCTACCGTTTTCCCCATAGTTTCTAAAACTTGAACCACAGTGTGACAGGGTTTATAAAACACTGCCGCTCACCCTTAAGAAAGATCCCTCTATAACTAACCAGGGCCACCTTAAGAGCACAGGTCCCACCATGGGAAGAAGTGAGCTGGGCGGAGTGGAGTTAAAACCTGGGAGTTTAAAGGGAAGGGCCAGGCAAAGGCAAGTGAGGCCCAGGGGAGAGAGAGGAAAAACCCCATCTCTGACTAGAGACATCCACATGTGTGAGCGGGCTGACTGAACTTTGTGAGTTTGCTGGCGGAGCCAGACCTGACAGGTCAAAGAGAACTGAAAGGCTGTGTTTGGGGCATGGCAACCCTACAGCTGCAGGCTGTGTTTTGAGCAGCCAAAAGGCTGGCTTACTGCTGTTTGTTTAAACCGCCGTGGTTTTCCCCATTCTGTGCCTTGGGCTCTGTGAAGCAACAGGCCTGAGATACATGACACTAAATACTAAACTGTGCTCTTGAACCACAGGGCTTTACCCTCGCTACTACTACTGGGCTCTGTGAAGAAACAGGTCCGGAAATTTTGCCTGACCTCTGGGGCTCTGGGCCAATTGTAGAGACAACGCGGGAACAGCGGGCAAAAGGGATTAGCCATGCCCTAGTTGGGGGAGGGGGGGAAGTTTAGCTAGTGCCGGTCAGGCAGGTTTTAATTTGTTTGGAGTGTGTGGCGCGGTCTAAGCCACTACAGCAGAAGCATGGAGAAGTTGCTCCAAATTCTGGTCTAGGGGCAGCAGCAACAACTAGAGATCCTGCATCGGTAACAGCAGTAACAGCAACAATGTATGCAGGCACATCTAGAGTAACAGCAGCAACAACAGGTGCAGCAGCAATAGCTACAGCAGCAACAAGTGCAGCAGCTAGTGTTACAGAAGCAACTAGAGTTACAACATGGCTCTCAGGCCCAAGCAGGGGTAAGCACCCTGCCACCCAGTTTATCAGCAGTTCCTCCAGGCTCCATGTTGAAGAAAATGGTACCGTAAGATAATCCAGATTACTTATTGACTGATTTCAAAAGGACCACCTGTTTTGCTTGTTGGCCAGAAATGTCATGAATAGCGTATTTAGGGAACCGACTGACCAGAAGCAGCCAGAAAGCGTTCCAGAATGTTAATCCTGAGGGGACAGCCACCTCTGTGGAGGTGAAAGCAGCCATCCTGAAGAGGACGGGCTGTACCCCAGAGGCCTATCAGCAGCGGTTCTGGAAGTGTTCCATGAAAGCCAAATAAAAACCCAGGAGTTTCTTTTACTGCCTCAAGGAGGTCACCTGGAGATGGCTGAAGCTAGAAAGGAAAACAGAACTGGAGATCACAAGAATCATCCTCCTGGAGCAGTTCCTGGAGGGATTACCACAAGCTATGAAGCATTGGGTATGGCAGTTCCCCAGTCTGACCCTCAAAAGTGTGTTAGAAGCAGCCGAGGCCTTCTACCAAGCACAGCCAGAGTCAGAGCCTGGCAAGGAGAAGAAGCAACCTGAAAGCCCTGTGAGGAGACAGGACATACCTAGACCAGACAATCCAAGGATTCAGAGAATGGCCCCTAGCCAGGGGTCTCCAAGGAAGGGCTCAGAATAGTGGAAGTCCTCATCCCCACAAACATACCATGAAACCTTTTCCTGGCCAAAGGAAGGATGTTACCCTATCTGTTTCAGACGTGGAAGATAGGGACATATGGTCAGAGACTGCATGGATGCAGAGGAGGGTGCTATGTATGTGAATTTGGTAGCCACTCATGACTGCATTTTTGTGGAAGCTGCTCATCCAGGAACCAGAAATTGTGTACTTCCAATGGAGCTAGAAGGACATACGTGTCAAGCACTGATAGACTTCAGCAGTGTCAAGATCCTTGTCAGGAGAGAAGTACTCAACCAGTCACAACTAAACTATGAGCGGACTGTGACCTTGTCCAGTATAAATGGGGAACAAAGGCAGTATTCGACAGCTCAAGTGTCCTATACAACACCTGTGGGGAAAGCTCACCTGGAGGTAGCAGTTCTACCATGCCTACTGTACCCAGTCCTCTTGAACTGCAGGGGTTTATCCTCGCTACTATTACTTGGCTCTGTGAAGAAACAGGCACAGAAATGTTGGTTTCTGTGAATAAACATTACTTTTTGCATTTTACCCTTTTGTCCATCTGTATTTTCTTCTCCGGCCACACCCAACCCTTGCTCGGGATCTCACACGCAGCATACAGCATTAACAGTCTCTAGAAAGCACAGCAGGGCCTATTTCAGTCTGTATTTACAGTTTTAACTAATAGTCAATTATTCTGATTAGGATAACAAGAGGGGAGATTTCATTAGAGTTTTAATTACATTTAATTACTTTCTGAGAAGCAAACACTAAATAAATCACACAATATAATCTTAAGGTTCTTTATATTAACCTAATATCCCTAGTATCTTAAGAAGTTTAAACAACACAATAATACTAAGATGCAGACAGCAGTCCAACAGCAAAAGGGGTGCTGTCCTGTCTTTTGCACTGAGTGTCAAATGCATGATTAGTTCCCATTTGGCGAGAGGTTATATGTGTAGGCTCAATGCAAAGAGCTCCTAGCTCTCAGAGAGCGAGTATGTTCTCTTGAGGCTAGAGAAGCAGACTTGGAGGAGCTGAAGGAGACAGATAGCTACATAGAGGAGATCTACAGGGATGTTGTAGAAAAGTCCCACTTCCAGTCTGGCAGCCCCTGTGCTACCTTGGAGGAGGGAAGTCTTCTAGAAGGAGAGCATCACCCTGGTGAAGTAAGAAGTAATCCTGTAGTCAGGATCTGCCCATCAGGGGATGCAATATCATCTCGCACCAAGGATGTGTCTCCAGGAGCTTCTGCCCAGGAGGGAAGGGTTAGGGCAGCTGTTTTAGTTGGTGATTTGATTATTAGGCATGTAGATAGCTGAGTGGCTGGTGGACATGAGTATCGCCTTGTCACTTGCCTGCCTGTTGTGAAGATGGTGGATCTCACGCATCACCTAGATAAGATTTTAGATGGTGCTGGGGAGGAGCCAGCTGTCTTGGTACATGTGGGTACCGGTGACACAGAAAAATGTGGGAGGGAAGTTCTGTAAGCCAAATTTAGACTCCTAGGGAGAAAGCTGAAATCCAGATCCTCCAGGGTAGCATTTTCAGAAATGCTCCCCATTTCACGCGCAGGACCCAAAGGCAGGCAGAGCTCTGTAGTCTCAATGTGTGGTTGAGTTGATGGTGCAAGAATGAGGAATTTAGATTTCTTAGGAACTGGACAATGTTCTGGGGAAAGGGGAGCCTATTCTGAAAGGATGGAATCCACCTTAACTAGGATGGAACCAGGCTGCTGGTGCTAACTTTAAAAAGGAGATAGAGCAGCTTTTAAACTAAAATTGGGGAGGGGGGGGGGAGGAATATGACACTCACCCAGGAGCACATGGTTCGGTGTGGAGCATCATCAAAGGATGCTATTGAAACAGGGTTTTTAGGGAATCCCAATAGAGAGGTTTCAATAATGGTAAAAGAAACCCAGGAGTGTTTAACGGGAGAACAGAGTAAAGAATGCAAATTATCATCATCAACTTCAAAGCAGTTTGTAGATGCTAAGAAAAAACACAATTTGAAGTGTCTATATATAAATTCTAGAAGCCTAAAAAATAAGATGTAAGAGTTAGAGTATATCGCACTAAATAAAGATGTAGATATAATAGACATTTGAAAGGCCTAGTAGAAGGAGGACAATCAATGGGACTGTGTTATCAGGGTACAAATTATATCTCAATGATAGAGTGGATAAAATTGGAGGATGGGTTGCACTATATGATAAAGAGTGAATTGAGTCAAATAAAATAAATATTCTACATGAAACAGCAGCATGGAATCCTAGTGGATAGAAATTCAATATATGAAGGGAAAAAGTATACTGGTAGGGCTGTACTACCATCTGCCCTGACAGGTGAACAAATGTTTACAGAAATTAGGAAAGCTGGCAAATTGTGCAATATTATAATAATGGGTGATTTCAATTACCCCAATATTGACTGAAAAAATGGTACATCAGGGAGTGCTAGGAAGGTAAAATTCTTAGATGTAATAAATGATTGCTTCGTGGAGCAACAGGTCCAAGAACCGGCAAGAAGGAGAACTATTTTAGATCTAGTTCTTAGTGGCATGCAGAGCATTGTTGGGAAACAATGCTCATAACATGATCAAATTTGAGCTGATATCTGGAGTGAAATCACTAAGCAAGCACAAATGGGTGAAAGTGAGGAATGTTCCAATGAACCCAGGTGAAACCAGTAGTAAGAAAATCCAAACGTTTATTCCAAAATCAGCTGGCCCAAATAAGAATCTAAACCACCTTCCTTAGGGGTCTAAATCACAAAGGAAATTTTCAAAAGGATGACTATGACAAAATGAGGAAAATGGTTAAAAATAAGCTGAAAGGGTTGGCCGCAAAGGTTAGGATTTCAAATCAAGTGTTTCAAAATACCATCATGGAAACCCAGACCAGATGTATTCTACTTATTAACATAGGTGGAAAGAAAAGCAAACGACAGCCAGTATGGTTAAAAGGTGAAATGAAAGAGGCTATTAGAGATTTTTAAAAAATGTCCTTCAAAGAATGGAATAAGGATCCAAATGAAGAAAATAAGAAGCAACATAATCAGTGTCAAGCTAGATGTAAAGCACTGATAAAGAAGAGTTAAAGAGAATATGAATAAAAATTTGCCATGGATACAAAAACTCATAGTAACACCTTTTTCAGGTACATCAAAAGCAGAAAGCAAGTGAGGGAATCCAGAGAGCAGTTACATCATGAAGGAGCAAAAAGGCATAGGCGTAGTTTGACTGTTTCATTTGGGGGGGGCAAAAAAATGGGCGGAGCATATTAGCATATCATTTGCATATATACATATGCAAATGAATATGCTAATATGGAGGAAGGAAATGAAATTTACAGGCAAAATATCACAGATGCACATTTCAAAAAGCTGACATTTCAATTAATAAATTATGAATAAAATAAACTATTATTTACCTTTGTTGTCTGATCATGTAGTTTTTCTATTCGCTTTGATCCCAGTGTCTTCTGTTTTATGCAGTGTCTTCTTTCCAGTAGGCTTCCCTCTGCTCCCCACCCTCCCAGTCCCATCCATCTCTTGCTCCTTCCCTCTGCTCCCCACCCTTCCCAGTCCCATCCATCTTCTGTTCCTTCCCTCTGCTCACCATCCCTCCGTCCCATCCATCTCTTGCTCCTTCCCTCTGCTGTGCCTGACCTCTCCAAATCCCATCCATCTCCTGGTCCATCCCTCTGCTCCCCACCCCTCGCAGTCCCATCCATCTCTTGCTCCTTCCCTCTGCTCCCCACCCCTCCCAGTCCCAACCATCTCTTGCTCCTTCCCGCTGCTCCCCACCCCTCCCAGTCCCATCCATCTCCTGCTCCTTCCCTCTGCTCACCTCCTTTCCCAGTCCAATCCAATTCCTGGTCCTTCCCTCTGCTCCCCACCCACCCCTCCCAGTCCCATCCATCTCTTGCTCCTTCCCACCCCTCCCAGTCCCATCCATCTCCTGCTCCTTCCCACTGCTTCCCACCCTCCCAGTCCCATCCATCTCCTGCTCCTTCCCACTGCTTCCCACCCTCCCAGTCCCATCCATCTCTTGCTCCTTCCCTCTGCTCCCCACCCCTCCCAGTACTATCCATCTCCCCACCCCTCCCCCCCGCGCGAGGTCCAAGATGGTGACTCCGTTTACCCCCTCTCTTCCTCCCTCCCTCCCTCCAGCGCAGGCAGCAGTCTTTTCCAGCGTTCCTGGCAGCTGTAGCGATATACACGCTGCCTTCGGTCTGCCCCGGAAGCCTTCTCTTCAAGTTCCTGTTCCCACCTATGCGGGAACAGGAACTTGAAAAGAAGGCTTCGGGGCAGAGCCAAAGGCAGCGTGTACAACGCTACCGCTGCCAGGAACGCTGGAAAAGACTGCTGCCTGCGCCGGAGGGAGGGAGGAAGAGAGAGGAGTAGACGGAGACGCTCCTCTCCGTCCGCTTGGCTTCCCTGCCCTCTCTGTCTGCGTCCCGCCCGAAAGGAAATGACGTCAGAGGAAGGCGGGACGCAGATAGAGAGGGCAGGGAAGCCAATCGGACGGAGAGGAGCGCGTGCCTGCATGTGTTTTTTTTTTTTTTTAACTTTTTTTTTTTTTTAAACTAATGGCGCGGCAGCGCCTCGCGTCGTTTGGGGGGGCACTGCCCCCCCTCGCCCCCCCCCAGTCTACGCCTATGCAAAAAGGGCACTCAGGAAGGACAAGGCCATAGTGGAGAGATTCAGGGCTATAATAAAAGGGGCCCTGCGCTGGCATCAGCATGTGGTTTAGACATGAGCTGAGGCCCTCTTTTACCGCAGTGGGTAAAAGGCTGTCATTTTTTAATTTGTTAAGAAATGGCCATGCAGTAAGTGAACTACTTGCAGTGCAGCCATTTTTTGGGGGGAGCACTTACCGCCACCCATTGAGATGGTAGTAAGGGCTCCCACACTAACCTGGCAACAACTGGGCAGCACACAGGACTGCCTGATTACCACCGGGTAAACACCGGCATTACAAAAATAAAATGATTTTTGTAGCGCCAGAAATGATATGCGCTAGGGATGAGAACTACCGCCGGGCTGCTGCAGTAGCTCGGTGGTAGTTCCAGACTAGCAAGCAATAAGCCCACGTTGGGCTTACCACCACTTAGTAAAAGACCCCAGAATGAATTGGCAATGGTCTCTCTCTAATATCCTACTAATCCAGAGCCTGTCTGCTCCTCTCTTTCTCATATCCCACCTGCTCCCAGCCTGTTTGCTGTTCTCTCTCATGCACACATCTTACTCTTATCTTCCCACTTTCAGATCTTGTTAATTTTGCTGTCTCATTGAGATTGGGAGGTGCAAGGACAAACTTTCTAAAATCATGACTGATTTTATGACAAACTAAAATTAAATTAAAGTTTTGATGCCACCTCAGTAAGTCCAATACACAATCCCTGCACTAAATCACTATGCAGAAACTTGTGCAAAAACATCCTCAGGACCTCAACATAACATAACAGCACTAATTTCAAAGACTCAAAGCAGCGGCGTAGGAAGGGGGTGGGAGGGGCGGATCGCCCCGGGTGCACGCCGCTGGGGGGGTGTCGGCTCCGCTGGTTCCCTGCTCCCTCTGCCCCAGAACAGGTTACTTCCTGTTCCGGGGCAGAGAGAGCAGGGAACCAGCGGAACCGACGCAGCTTCCAGCAGGTAAGAATGCACTCCGGGAGGGGGGGAGGGGTTGATGCACCGGGGGAGGTTGATGCATCGAGGGGGGGTGTCGTGCTGCACCTGGGAGGGGTATTGCTGCTCCCGGGGGGGGGGGGGTGCGCAGCGGCGAACTGCCCCGGGTGACAGCCGCTCTTGCTACGCCACTAACTCAAAGAGAAACAACAAGAATAGCCATACAGGGTCAGACCAATGGTCCAACTAACCCAGTATCCTGCTTCCAACAGTAGCCAAACCAGGTCACAAGTACCTGGAAAAAACCCAGATAGTAACAACATTCCATGTTACTGATCCCAGGGCAAGCAGTGACTTCCTTCATGTCCATCCCAACAGCAGACTATGGACTTTTTCTCCAGGAACTTGTCCAAACCTTTTTTAAATCCAGATATACTAACCGCTGATATCACATCCTTTTAAACTTGCTATTCATGTGTTTGCATACCCTTCTGATTTCATGTTGTGCTCTCTAGTGTTTTGGGATTTTTGCCTTTGCCAATTACTTTCTCCATCTTCCCCTGCATGGACTTCATCATGCTCCTGCCTTGCTGTCTCTTTCCTCTCTCTGTTTTTTGTGTTTCCACAGCTTTTTTTCGCTCTCTTCGGTTTTGTGAGCCGCAGTTGCTTCTTTCACTTGTATAGACCTATTTGATTGTCATGGACCCCCGACCCTTCCCAAGTATGTGCTTCCTTTTTAATACAGTTTTCTGTGCATTGGTCAGTTTCCCCTGTTTCATGTTGGCTTCTCAGCATGGGTAGCCTCTCCTGTGGTCTGCCTTGTACTGCTTATTCCTTTATTTTTATCCATGTTTGGTTTGGATATAAATTAGGCTGGATCTTTGGTCCACAACGTTTTACATACCGAGCACATTTCATAATTACTTATGCACTGCTTTTACTTTTTACTTACCATTTGGCACTTCTCCAATATATTGTGCTTTATGCTTTATATTCACACCGTACTTCCATGGACTCTTAATGGTATATTCTCTATATTCTTTTAGGCCCCGTCTTGCAGTGATAATTCCTTCTACCCTTTGTACCCTGGTTTTCTCACTTACATATTCCCTCTCTCTTTATATGATGACAAATAAACATGTCCTCTTGCTTTTATTGTTTACACCACCACTTTGTATTTATTCTTTTACAGACTGTTTTCCAGTGATTACAATTACCTATACTCTTCAATGATCTTTTGAACAGGTTTGTTTTGCAGTAACCTCACACTTGACCTGTGCTTTCCTGGTCTGTTCATATACATCTTTTCTCTCTCTCTTTTTATTACATTACATACATATGTTCTTTTTATGTTTATGCTTTTTGTTTTATCTTATATTTTATAATTTTAATGGATTATCAATCTTTTTTTATATATATATTTATATATGCTTGGATACAATTCCTTATTTACCTTTGTGCTGTGTCGGGTCCTGAAGAATAAAGGTTTTATTTACTTAATTCTTCTTCCTGCTGTTTTCTTCATGGGAAAGCCCTGCTGGTCACACTGGTCCTTTCCCCTGTCTGTGTGAATAAAAGGTTGACATCATTTCAACCCGAGAAATCTGCTTTCAACATTACCAATTTGCCCATATGCTCCTGTTGCAATTTAACCTAAACTTATATTTATTCCTGAGTTTGAAACTCAAAGCTAGCCCTAAGGAATCCAGACAGAAATCTGTTAATTACATAGTCCTGAGAACTGTCACACTGCTAGCTGATTTATTATCAAAGTTTCTAACATCAACATAATCATAACAGCACTGTCAAGAAAAAGTGTGTTCTGTAAACTTTCGCACTGCCTTGTGAATCAAATTAAAACTTCTGTGCATAGCTTTGCTATTGGTGGAGAAGCACAAAGATTTGTAAGGTAAATGTCAACAAATGAATATATGCAGTTATAGTACCTTGTACTTATATTGTTAGGGTGGGTTACTTTTTAATTAACAGTACTTGAGCAAAATAAAATATAGAATCACCTTGACATAAACAGTAGAATCTGTTTAGATTGTTAATGTAAATATGAAGGGCATATCGGGTGTGCTTAGAATAAAAATGATGACCACGTATCTTTGTTTGGTCATGGCATAGCTTGCCCAATATCATCTTCTCTTGAATGTTCTTTTCAAGTACTGTTTCTACCAGTCTTGCACTGTTTAACAAGCATCAGAAATCTTCACCATAATTCATAATTTTTCATTCTTTATTTACCTATTACAACCCTTTAATTTTCCTGTTGGCACATATGACACATTTAATACAGCAAATTCTCTTATTCCCCCTCTATCACTAACTTAATCTGAATACAATTTTAGTCAAATTACTACTACTACTACTATTTAGCATTTCTATAGCGCTACAAGGCGTACGCAGCGCTGCACAAACATAAAAGAAAGACAGTCCCTGCTCAAAGAGCTTACAATCTAATACACAAAAAATAAATAAAGTAAGCAAATCAAATCAATTAATGTGAACGGGAAGGAAGAGAGGAGGGTAGGTGGAGGCGAGTGGTTACAAGTGGTTACGAGTCAAAAGCAATGTTAAAGAGGTGTATGAAGCCTCGATTACCAAGGATAGGAAAAAAGAAGGTGTTTGATGTGTTTGTTACATGAAACCTATTTGGAAGGTGTGGGTCATTAAAAAGCCATAAATCAGTGGGAGAGGCCAACTCTTTGTGGTGCTCTTAGAAACAGGACTCTATGGCGCTCATTTTCAAAAGAGAAAAACATCTCAAAAGTGGCAGAAAGCAGCAGATGGACATTTTTCACTGGAACATGTCCAAGTCATGATTTTCAAAAGCAGATTTGAGATGAGTTTCTCCATAGTTCATCTAAATTGCAAGGGGAAGTGTTGGGGGGGGGGCTGTTTTTGGGTGAAATTTCGGCAGGTCCAGCATTTGGATGTTTTTCGTGGATAACAGAACAAAACAAAAATGTCCAGGGCAAAAATTGTGACATTATTATCTGGACCTGATTCAATCACGACTAAGACACAATCATGACTCCCTCCCCTTAATCCCCCTATGATCACTGATCCCCTTCCATTCCCCAAAGATGTGACAGTGACAGTATACCAGGTTCTGTGACAGCTTCAGAAATTATGGCCATTCATATTAGAGCAGCAACCTGGTCCCAGGTCTAGGCTAGTGGGTGTTTGTAGTAGTGTACAGTTTAGTACAGTAGGTTTTTAGGTGTTCCTGGAGGGCTCACAATACAAACTAAGGCCCTGTTTACTAGGATGTGCTAGTGTTTTTAACGCATGCTAAAATTAATGCACACTAAACGCTAGATTTGCCCATATATTCCTATGGGCAACTTAATGTTAGCACATGCTAATCATTAGCGCTTGCTAAAAACACTAACATGCCCTTATTGCTAATTAGTAAATAGGGCCCTAAGGGTATTAAGGTGGGATTTGTACCTGGGTCCCTTTATGTGGTCTACTGCACTGACCACTAGATTGCCCCTCTGCTCTGCTGGGTTGTCTGTGTGGCCAGTTTACATGGAATGGTGCCACACAGCACCCCTATGGCTTGTTTTTGTGGGTTTTTTTCTATAATGTTTTTTTTTTAATGAAAATGGTACCTAAAGAAATACAAACTGAGTACAAAAACGTCTGGAAAATAGCAATTTTCAAAATAAAAAACAAACCACAGACTTCTTTCCGGTTCAAAAATTGCTATGTTCAGGATGAGAATTTTACAACTGGACTTGGACGTCATATTGAAAATGCCCCTCCATGACTTCAAGAGCAGAGAAGTTATACTTCTCCAAGTTCAAGATAACGTCTCTCAAAGAAAAACAGTTATGTCCCTCACCAGAGATATCAGTTTGACACATCTCTGATTTTCTAGCCTAGAAACAACATAGGCTATCAGAATCCCATCCTTTTGCTAAGTTTACCTTAAACACTGTTCTGTCTTTCTACCTCTCCTTTTCTCTGCCATCTCCAAGTGAAGAGAGCCATAGCAAGGTTTCATGTTTCTAGAAGCTTCCTAGCATGTTGGGCAAGCTCTTCTGCACTGCTCGCCCTGTAGCTTATTTTTTTTTCTACTTCTGGCTACCTGGCAGTGCACACATAACTTCTTCACAATTAGATAATTTCCTTTCTTGTTTAAATTTAGCTTTTAGATTTAGGCCATGCATTGTGATTGGTAGCTCAAGGCAAGATACATTCAAATACAACAGGGTTTACAATCTAATGGGGCAATTCTATAACTTGGTGCCTCAGGTTCTGTGCCTTGATGCTGCTGCAAGTTGAGTGTGAATTCTATAATGGCACCACAATTCCATCATAGAATATTAGCACAAATTAGCATCAACGCGTTTACATTTAGGCATGACTAATTTACACCAGGTCTATGGCTGGTATAAGTTAGTGTGCCAAAGTGTGCTTGCAGTGTGTATAGCTTACAGTAGTCTATAAGTTATGTTTGTAAGTTAGCGCCATGCACATGGCTCACCCATGCTACACCCATGTGTATGTCCCCTTGCACTTATGTGCTACCTTATAGAATACTATGGGGTGCATTTCAGTACATAAGTGGGAGTGGAGGAGTGGCCTAGTGGTTAGAGCACCAGTCTTGATATTCAGACATGCCTGGTTCAAATCCCACTGCTTCTCCTTGTGCACCTAACCTTCCTTTGCCTTTAATTGTGAGCACTCCAGAAACAGAGAAATACCCAGTGTACCTGACTGTAACTCACCTTGAGCTACTACTTAAAAAATATAGCTCAAGGTGAGTTACATTTAGATGCACAAGGCACATGCCCAGTTGGTACATTTAGATGCACAAGGCACATGCCCAGTTATAGAATTACCTTTCACATTAACATGGTTGATTTACAATAGCACATATAATTGAGGATAAATAGAATGTCTTCATGTGTAGCTTTCTATATCATTTCTCCCACTGACTATGGTGGGAATTTCTCGGTGGTCGATATTCAAAGCAATTTAAGAAGGCAGGAGAGTTCAGATATGTATAGATAAGGAAAATAAGAGGGAAAAAAAGAATATAAAAAAAAGCATGCAATTATATTTAAAGAGTAATTCTGTAAAGGATGTCTATTTTTAAGTGCCATGAGTCAGGAGCCATCTATAGAATAGCATTTGGCACCGAGATCCGTGCCCAGTTTTGAGAATGAGGATTTACACTAACTGAAACCTGGTGTAAATTCTCATGCCTAAATTAGGTGCAAATCTTTCCTATTCTGTAACACTGTGTGCAAATTCCAGGAATGCCCCTGATCCACCTATGCCCCTCTCATGTCTGCGCCCCCTTTTTTGATCCGCACATCTAAGATGTGTAAATTTAAATTAATGCCAATTAGCATTGATAATTATTTGCACTCAGTTACAGGCACTAAATGGCTCATTTGTCAATTAAATTGCCTACGCAAATTGGGTATATGCCCAAATTTGAGCATGCAATGTTGTGTGCCATATATAGAATTAGGGTGAATATGTGAATTCTTTTCTCTTAGATAACTTGCAATTTATCCACTTTCCTGCAGCAGTTAAGAGACCTGCTATAAAATTACCTTACATAAGATTTTACTGAATTTTGGGTTTATTCATGAAGTGCTGAATTGTCTCATAGCTAAGGGTGCTACCTCTAAATAATTGCTTATTGATTTCTTACAGCCATTATTAAAACCTGGCTCCACTGGAATGTAAAATAACACTATACAGTCAAAGTAGCCTATAAGCATAACATTTTTAGAGAAGAAATCAGACCCACTCGTAACTAAAAGTTAGAATTATAGCGTGCCTACTTCTATTTCATTTGTTGGATTTCTTGTAAATGAATGGATTACAAACTTAGAATACAGTAGTGGAGATAATTACAGGGTCTTTTTCCAGAGAGAAAGAGAGAGAGAGCGAGAGAGATCAGAAAATATATAGTACTGTTTGGGTGATTGACCCATATCTATAGAATCTGAACGTTTTCTTAAAATTGGAGGTTAGTAGATAACGTTTTGACAATTTCAGGCTCAGAATTTACATAATAGTCATAATAAAACTGCAGCAATTATATACCAATTAAGATGTCATTATACTTGTTAAAACAATTATAGAAATAAGAGGTGCCATTTAAGCAGAGAAGTGATTTGTTGTCAGAGATTCAACTGTTGTTTAGAAGTTTGGGGATTGATAAGCTATTTAGTCAGTTTAATGAGGGATGCTTAAAGCATCTGAACTTGGAGAATAGGAGACTTTATCCAGCATTCCATATATGAAAACTTGAGCCTTAAATTCACAGATATTTTACTAGCTAATGACGGCTCCTAACTGCATAAATGCCCTAGATGACCATTATATTGAATTTCAGTAGGTAGTATCCCAGAAAATCTTTATAGACCGCTCTGTGTTCAAAATGGCAGTAATCACGTGATCAAGGGTGACATTTTAAACCTAGCAACGCAATAAGCAAAAGCAACTGGAGCTTCAAGGGAGATGCCACCACAAAGGGCTCTTCATGTTCAGGGGCACCATAGTTTCTCATGTTTTTAGGGCTGTTCAAAACAGGGAGGAGCTAAATGTTTTGTGGGATGTCAGTGATAGGGACTAATATCAGATGGAGTGTCAGGTGATAAGGGGGGCTTTGTTGTAGTGTGTTCTGCTATGTATTGTTTTGTGCTATATTGTGTAATGGATTATGAATGACTTTTTCTGTGTGCAATCAATGATTGAGATGTTTTTGCCACAGTTTATAAATTTTTAAAATAAATAAATAAATGAAACAGCAATTTTACAAAGGTGTTCCCACACACAGTTGGGGATGAACAAGATGCCCTCATGCGTTCCTTTGTAAAATCACTGCTCTCCCTAGATGTGGTGGGAACTCCTTATGCAGTCCGGCGTGTCCTTACATGTATTTTACAAATGACTCTGGGTTGATATTCAGTGATTTAAGCAGGCAGGAGAGGCTTCTGTCCACTTAAATGTTGCGGGCCTGGCTGTCCATCGATATTCAGAGGTACTTAACCAGGCATTGCTACAGAATATTGGCACTAACCAGCCATTTTGGAACTGGGCTGCATGGGGCAGTTATGGGGGCAGAGGGGGAAGGGGAGGAGCTGACAGGTATATCTGTGCCGGCAATATTCATTATTTTCTGCCGAAGAGGGGAGGGCCAGAGATCATATTGTCTTTGGGAGAAGAGGAGGGGAGAGAGGGAAGATCGGAGGAGCACAGGGAACCTGTTCCAGCAGCCAGAACTAGCCCCATTCAGAATTAGCCCCATGATACTCAGCGCTGGTGCTCAAGCATGGTCTGGAATTGAATATTCAGGGCTAAATCTGCCTGTGGCAGTCAGCATTTAAAAAGCACTGATTGCTGCAGGCTTCATATTAATCATAATGAATTTTAGAATGAATAAAAGAACAACCTCTTGCTTAGGAATGCCAAATATGTACAGAAAGGTTAAAAAAAAGTATGCAATCACATTTAGGGGTCCTTTTACAAAGGTGCACTGAAAAATGGCTTGTGGTAGTGTAGGCGTGGGTTCTGGGCACACGCCGATCCATCTTTTCTTTCTCCGATTATTTTGCATACTTTTTCCTGTTGGGATCCAATGTATAGAACCAAAGGTTTTCATTTGTCTTGGTTTTCTCCTATTATTCATAACCTTTTATTTCCACTGGGTGGTGTTCCATCTGCTTTCATTAGATGAAAGCATTTGGGTTTGGAATGCTGGGGACAAGTTGTGGATGATGAGCAATTTTACACATTTGAAGATTTGTCTAGAATATATAATTTGTCCCTAGTGATTTTTTAGCTTATCATCAATTACTTCATTTCTTTTCTTCTACTGCAATGAAGGCAAAATTGCAGGGAGATGAAACTTTTCTTGAACGGGTATGTGAAGTTTTCATGGGCACTAAGGAGCTCATTTTCAAAAGAGAAAAACATCCAAAAAGTGGCATAAATCTGCATTTGGACATTTTTCTCACAAAAACGTCCAAATTGGTATTTTCAAAACCAATTTTTAGATGTTTTTCTATGAAGTCTGTCAGAAGTGCATTCAAATCACAAGGGGGCGTGTCAGGGGCATGTTAAGGGCAGGATCTGGGTGTTCATAACAACTGGATGTTTTTCACCCATAATGGAACAAAATAAAACTGTCCAAGACTAAAACTAAGACGTTTCGAACTAGACCTGTTTTTATAACAAATAAGGCACAAAAAGGTGCCCTAAATGACCAGATGACCACTGGAGGGAATCCCCCAGAGGTCACTACCCCCTCCCACTCCTCAAAAATGTGATTAAAAACATTACTTGCCAGCCTCAGATGTTATACTCAGATCCATTAGAACAGCATGCAGGTCCCTGGAGTAGTCTAGTCGTGGGTGCAGTGTACTGCAGAAAGGTGGACCCAGACCCATACCTCCCCCTACTTGTTACACTTGTGGAGGAAATTGTGAGCCCTCAAAAACTCACCAGAAACCCACTGTACCCACATATAGGTGCCCCCTTCACCCATAAGGGCTATTGTAGTGATGTACATTTGGGGGTTATGGGTCTTGGGTGGGTTTAAGAGGGCTCAGCAGACAAGATAAGAGAGCAACAGTGAAATGTGTACCTGGTAGCATTTATTTGAAGTCCACTACAGTGCCCCATAGGGTGCCCCATTGCTTTCCTCTGTGTGGCCAGTCTACTAAGAATTCTGGCTCCTCCTACATCCCAATGGCTTGATTTTGTGCATTTTCCACTAGGACATTTTTTTTTAAAAATGGACCAAAAAGATAAACGTACAAAAACATCTAGCAAATAGCCATAAAAGAAAAAGAGATAGATATTTTTCTGTTTTGAAAATGGCTATAGTCCCCACTTGAAAAACGTCCAAAGTTAGACTTAGACATCATATCGAAAATGCCCCTCTAAATTTCTCATATCTTGCCTATATTGTCATCTCAGGGATGCTTTGCTGCTTGCACAGCTTCACTGTCGTGTGGTAATCTGAGCTTGGAGTTCGTTGTGGCGATGAGAAGCGGCCAGCTATGGAGCTTGCATTTTTATATCTTTTTACTTTTTTAAGATAGTAACTGTCAATTATAGTAGTCAGCGTTTTTATGTGTTAATGTTCATGATGCAATCTCTCATACATATCGTCACTTTAATATACATGTGTTTGTTCAATGTTCAATTTCATTTTAACATTGTATATATAATAGACATTGTTTAATTGAAATATTTGATCATCACACCATTGTTTTAACTTTTTCATTTTAACTCATCTTGTTTATTTTAGCCATGTTTTATTGTCATTTATTTATTCATATTTTTTTCAGTATCAACACTTTACACATTTGCATTGTTTAGAGCTCCTTAATATACACCAATTTTTAGTTAGCATCATAAGTATGTGGTCATTATTGTTCTTTATTAACTTATTATGTCATCTTTATTTGATGTAACATATCATGTTTTCATTTTTTTAATGGGTGCTATGTTTTTATGGACACTTTGTTTTTATTGTATAGTTTATCTTTACATGTATAATTTGTTTATTGTTTTTTTCTTTTTTAATCTATTTTCAAAAAGTCTCTTTGACCCCTGAAGCAGGCTCACACACTGAAACACAGCCGTGTCAGGTCATTTATATGTTGGATTCCTCATTTTCTTTGCCTTACTTCCTATGTGTTGCTCTACATGTTCGTGAGGTTTGGATTTTCTCTTTCTTCTGTTAAAGTTTCACCAGCTGTTTATGTCCAAGAAAACTGTGTGAAAGTCCTTTATCACTAGTACCTGACTCCAGTTCATCTCCACTGCATGTTTGTCGCTGTTTCGCTTTTTTGTTGGCTTCTGTGTGGGTACCAAGGCACCATGTGCCACATTTGGTGATCATGTTGAGAGTGGTGGCATTCTGGAGATCAGTGCATGCTCAGTTGCAGTGGTGGCTTGGCCATGCTATTCCTTGGGACCCTGCCATTTTTCTTTTTAACAAATCTATTCCAGATACTCAGTGAGCTGGTCAATTGTTTTGAAAGCAGTGCTTTCATGCCACTTGCCTTACTAGCCCGGGCCTGGAAACACCTTGACTAAATGGTATAATTTGCTTTGGTATATTTGTGATACTGAGAGATTGCTGGCAATTCAATGTGGGAGCAAGGCTGGTCATCTATGCTTGCTTCTGTGCTTTAGAGGTCTGATTTCTGGTTGTGTATCTTGTTCCAGTTGGTATTGGGGGGGGGGGGGGGGGGGGTTGAGGGGGAAGTTGTACCTTAGGGTGGGGAACTGGGGGTTTTGGTAGTTATCTTTCTTTTTGTTTGTAAAATTGAAGGTATTTGTTTTTTTTTGTTACATTTGTACCCTGCACTTTCCCACTCATGGCAGGCTCAATGCGGCAATGGAGGGTTAAGTGACTTGCCCAGAGTCACAAGGAGTTGCCTGTGCTGGGAATCAAACTCAGTTCCTCAGGACCAAAGTCCACCACCCTAACCACTAGGCCACTCCATGCTCTTTGTTTGTGTAGTTGTAGGCTTGCACTCTGCATTTCTTGGTAGGTTGTACCCAATTTTTAATAAGGCTACCTTCTAAAATAAAAACAAATGTATAAGTGCACTCTTATAGAATGCCTTCATATTACTTAATTTCTGTGGTATAACAGATGCATATGACTAGGTAGTTGCAACAATACTCCTTCATGAATTAGGTACAATAGAGTTTGGTGGAAAAGTCCTTACCTGGTTTACATCTTATTTGGTCAATCAAAAGAGTACAAACCAGAGAAGAAAGACACAATTAGTTCATTTCATTAAAATTTGGTGTTCAACAAAACTCTGCATTATCTTCTACTCTTTTTTGATACTTTTTATTTTAAGCAATATGAACAAGGAAATAAACATGATACTTTAACCCCCAATAATTAGGACCAAAATAGAAAATCAAAGGAACAGAGAACAAAAAAATCCTAGAAGGAATTACAAAATCCCACAACAACTGGTTAAGGTTCAACTCTGAAGCCACCACTAGAGACTCACTTGCATACAAAAAAAAAACAACTATCTGATTCGAGTTACAGAAAAGACAACAATCAAATTTCAACCAATGGCAGTGAGTGGTTTTTTAAATACTTAGCATTGCCAGCTAAATTAGACCTGAAAATTCTATGCTGAGAAATGTGTGTGTACCGGTATTCAATATCCAAGCCTGATATCCAATATTCAACCCAACACTCACATAAGACATTTAGGAGGGAAATTATTAATGTGGGCTACCATTAACACATGTTATTTTACCACTAACCTGTGCTATTTTAGCATAGGTCCAATTTTATTCAATGAGACATAGTTACTAATAACTAGTTTAACACATAAAATAACACATCTTAATGGTAGCCCACATTGATAACTTCCCCTTTTATTCAGGTCCCAACCTAATATCAGTGGGGCCCGCATAAGGGTATCTGTCAGGTTCCCCGCAATTCCATCCCCCTTTCTCCCTTCTTCCTTTCATTGCTCCCTGACTAGAACCAACCAACCTGAGCATTGGACTCCTCTGTAAATTCCCATCCTCACCACTGTGAGCTCCCTCAGTCCTATCTTTACAGTCTCTGGTGGTCTAGAGTAGAAAGGGCATGAATGATTCTCATTCGCTTCTGCCATGGTGGCTCCAGATAAAAATGGCTGCCATGACCTCTAGTGGCACTCTTATGGTACTGCAAGTGCCCAGAGAAGTGCAGGCTCCACCCAAATTCCAATTCTTCTTTGTATAGTATTTTCTTTATTGAACCATGTTAAGTTCCTGTACATCATGTGCTTAGGTCTTCAGCTGGTCTATCTTGGTAGCCTGCTGTCCCTGCGCCTGAGTCTGACACAACAACTAAAAGGAAAAAAATCTTCAATTTTCGACAAAACTTGAGAGGATTATACCTGGAATGAGAGAATGACAAGCTTCCCATAAGACCTCTAGAGTTATAACTGCTTTTCAGCTGCCGCTGCACACTGGAAAATATTGATGACCGAGTAACAGATGAAAGAGCAGCAATAACTCCTTCATTCATGCCACAATCTCCACTTCAAAAGGGTGTCAAAGACACCAATGGGGACTTCTCCACTGAAGAAGCATTTCCTTAACCACCCAGAACTGGACACTCTCTAACACTGCTAGGTGCAGTATTTCTAGGCTGTGGCGGTTTAGCTCAAGTTACCGGGTTTGAAATACCCTCTATACTAAGCCCTGCAAAACCATCGGGACCACCCAAATTCACTAAAACCTCTGTATATGGCCAAATGCCACAAGCTTTGAGAGTTGCCTGTACCAGTCAGGTAGGCTCCTCAGACCTTGGAGGGTGAATCCAGGCTTAGCCTTTATGTTCCCCATACTCACTGCTTACCACATGGAACAAATGGAGCTCAGCACAGCACACTTCTTTTGTGGATGCCTTCTTACTCCTTTAGTCCCATCTACTTCAGCTTTGGCTGAAACTGCCTGCTCTAGACATAGGTTATGTGTAAGTAGCAGACTTAAATTTTACAACAATGAAAAATCATGACTTTCATGAACTTCAAATTAAGGAAAGTGAAAGGGTCAATATTGCCAATTGAGAATAATAGAGGTTTGTGCTTGGAAGCATAAAAGCATTAAGCTGTTGTTCAACGGAGGGATAAATATCAATGGGCAATCAAAGACCAATAGGCTATAATAATTTACATTACAGCTAAATGCACTGGAAAACTGTTTTATGGTTAAACAGTGAGCAAAAGGCAATTGCACTAATATGAACAACTATTTATGCCTGTGCAAATCCCTCCAAAATTTACTAAAGCCAAACTGTATTAGGACACTAATCCACATCATTTGACCCCTTAGTGTATGTTAAAGAGCTCTGATGGCAGCATTAGTTAAGTCA
The DNA here is from genome assembly GCF_901765095.1 of Microcaecilia unicolor. NCBI lineage: Eukaryota > Metazoa > Chordata > Amphibia > Gymnophiona > Siphonopidae > Microcaecilia > Microcaecilia unicolor. The sequence goes on from NC_044033.1 coordinate 160,255,417, forward strand.
CCTCATGTTACAAAGTAATGAGTTATAGAACATGAAAATACATGTAAGACATCTTATTACTATGTGGATACAATAACCTGGTGTGTGGTTTATATCTGGAGGGGTGAATGGGACTTGATATACTGCCTTTCTGTGTTTCTTTCAACTGCATTCAAAGCAGTTTACATAGTATATACAGGTACTTGTACCTCGGGCAATGGAGGGTTCAGTGACTTGCCCAAAGTCACAAGGTGCTGTAGTAGGAATCAAACCCAGTTCCCCAGGATCAAAGTCCACTGCTCCAACCATTAGGCTACTCCTCCACTCAGTGAAGCACACTGCAAGCCATATTATAGTCAGTAAAATAACCCTAGCTAAAAGATGGGGTTATTGTACCACTCAGAAGCATCTGCCCTTATATGGAAACATGACCCCCTACCAGTAGCACCGTAAGACTACTACTAGTGATCACTGGCACCATTTTGGATGAAGGTGCCAGCAGGGCAGGAGCGACTGGGGTTTGGATACCAGCGAGTTTTACTAATGTAGCCCAAGGGTTACATTTATGTTTAAATTTTACCTTACCAGAGTCATTTTGATATCGGTTCCTAGGAGAACATGGTGCCAGGTCAGGCAGGGCTTGAGGCTTGTGGGTTGGGAGCATATGTGAATGCTCAAGCTGGAATCATGCCCATTGAAGAACATGTTGGGAGAAGCTGGAACTGTGCATGCTTATGTGCACACCAGTAAGCTAGTGCAGCAGCCAATAGGCAGGAGACATCTGTGCTTTCTGAGGCCTGCAGCAAAGAGTTTTTGCACATGTGCATAAAGGCTCCAGAGGTCCAAATCTAAGCCAAGCCTTGATTTTGGATGTGTCCAAGCGGTGATTCCATGGAGGAGCCTGTTGAGTACTAGAACAGAGAAGAAAAGCACCAGAATGGGAACAGATGAATAAAAATTGCTTCAGGTGGGTTAGTGATCCTATTTTTAAAGTACTTTATAGGATCTTTGCAGAAAAATTGGTTTGAAATATGAATTTAATATAAAAAATTTGTTAATGAAAATTGGGGTAAAAGGACCATTCTGACAGGAGAGGAGTGGAAATAAACTTTGAGAAATATAAAGATGGAATGATTTGTGGGGAAAGTTAGAAAAAAACTTGAATGTAGTAGAATAGGGAGACATTAATTTGTAAAGGGGTCTGAAGAATACCTGCAAGGAGAACCATCATATGTGATCTGTGTGTAAAAGTTTAAGACTGAACAGATCTGTTTTAAAGTAAAATGTGAATTATTTCATTTGTTTTTGAATACAATTTGTGTTTGTAATGATAATTATGTAGTGTTAATCTGGTTGTGAGCCCTTCAGCCCTAGCATAGGATCTTGGCCAAGGCCTAGGGTGGACCAAACAGGCACTACGCACAACCCCAGCCACCAAGCCCTGCACACACAGAACAAACAACTAGCACCACTAAAAAATGGGAGATAGAGCATTCAGGCGGGCCTCACGGCCTATCGGGAACCCACTCGTACAGAGTTCAAGCGTGCGGGCCTCATAGCCAAACAGGAACCGAGTCATACACTGGGAAGGGAGAAAGAACAATGAGAGGTCCCCAAAGGGACTGGAGCACAGGCAATGCACACAGCGCAAGCTAGAGACACCAGGGAAAGGTCGACAGCCAGAAGCCACCTATAGGAATACCCAAGGCTGTGCCACACAGTGCACAAGGGTAAAGGGAATACACACACAAGAATGCACAAGGCTGGCCCCACAGCACACAAGGGTAAAGGGAAGCTGCTTATAGGAATACACAAGGCTGTGCCACACAGCGCACAAGGGTAACAAACAGAGAAAGTTGCCTTAACATACACAGATTAGACAAGGAACAATGCTCACCAAAATCAGGAGATAGACTCAGCAAACAAAGGGGGAAATCAGGCTAAAGGGAAGGCTGCTCCTGACACCAAACAGCAGGAAGCAGGGCAAACATGGCAGACAAAGGTAAGGCAACAAAGGAAAACTTAAACAAACGAACAGGAGCAAATACAAGGACAGGGAGGCTGCCGACAGAGGCAGGACTACAGAAGACAAATACTAAATACAGCACATAAAGGATTACACTGAGGAAGAGGTTATCAATAGAAATCAAACAAAATAAAACATGGAAAAGAAAATAAGATGATACCTTTTTTATTGGACATAACTTAATACATTTCTTGATTAGCTTTCGAAGGTTGCCCTTCTTCGAAAGCTAATCAAGAAATGTATTAAGTTATGTCCAATAAAAAAGGTATCATCTTATTTTCTTTTCCATGTTTTATTTTGTTTGATTTCTATTGATAACCTTAAGAGTGGACTAACACGGCTACCACACTCCTCTACTGAGGAAGAGGAAACTAAACAAACGAACTGGAACAATACAAGGGACAAGCTTACCACAGACCAGACTACAGCAGCAAGCAGGGAACAGACACAGGTGCAGTAAAAACCCATCTGTTCACGCAAGCCTACCCAAATGACCCAAACTAATCCTATAAACCCACTTACCCAACACTTACCCATCTCTAATTATCTATTTCTTTTATTTTTCTGCAATACTTAACTTACTTCACTCTATCAAATTTCTCTATCTATACCTTGTAACCCCTATTACTATGTAAGCAGCATTGAACCTGCTTTGAGCGGGAAAGCGCGGGGTACAAATGTAATAATAATAATATAGTGAAGCAATCAAGCTCATGCTGCGAATACCCAGAACACACACACAGAATCAACAAGCTATGAGGAGAAAAAGCAAAAACTCCAACGTATACAGAAAGTGCCCTAGCACAAGCAGAGAGAGAGAGTAAGCAGGCTTTAGCTGGCAGCAATCAAACGCTAAAGCAAAGGTTGTAGGGAAAGGTAAGGTTAAGTAGATCTTGGATTCTGACGTCTGCAGCTACAGACGTCAGCTCAATCCCTGACAGGCCAATGAGAAGCAAGTTCCAGCCATTCCCCTGCCTGTTTAGCAGAATCATAACACGAAGTAAGTGGTGCTGATGTTTAATATAGAAATGGGTTTGAAAAGTATAAGGAATACGCAAAAAGAAAAAATGTTTTTGCTCTGAAAGAAATCTGAAACATTTAAATACTTTGGAATTTGATTACATGTTTAGAAAATCACTTTGTTTAATGTAAGTCTATGGAAAAGGCTGTTTAGAACTTTGGATTGATATTTGAATTCAGCTGCAAACAAGTCTTGGCTTGCATGCAAAAATAGAATAGTGAGAAAAATGCAAGCTCCTGATTGGTTGTTCTGCCCTGTGGTGGGAGAATGCTGTACAAACAACCCCTTACTAGAGGAAGTGCAGCTTTCAGTTTGTAAGAAGGGGAGAAGAAAGCACAGAGAAAATATCAAACAGTTGCTCAGTGTGAATGAGAAATGTGAGAAAAGTGGTTAAATTGCCATGGACTGATGATGACAGGATATTTCATGTGAGAAAGTATTGTTTTTGGACAGTTTGAAGATTTTTATGACTGAAAGAACCCATGTAAAATTGGATTTCTCTGAGTAGAAAATGATCTCACTAGAGTCAAAGCATTTAAGTTGTCTCCTCTTGTTGGAAACATGCTTTAATAACTTCAGTTCTAAAAAAAATTTATGTCTGGATTCTGAAGTTCCAGTGAATTATTGACCAATTTCAAACCTCTGTTTTGTTTCTAAAGTTTTAGAGAAGGTAGTTCTAAACCAACTAAATACATTTTGAATAAAACAAATGTGCTGCACCCTAGACAATCAGGTTTTCATCCTAGATACAACACAGAAACTGTTTTGGCAGCTTTTTTGACTGAGGTTCACACTGTGTTACAGTGGTATTCCTAGCCTGGACGGCACCCGGGGCGGATCGCCGATGCACCCCCCCCCCGGGTGCAGCGTGCCCCCCCTGCGAAATGACACTTCCCCCCCCCGGCGAAGACACCCCCCAGGGTGCACGCCGCTGGGGGGGGGGGGGGTGCCACGGTGTGCGCCTGTCGGCTTCCGAGTTCGCTAACTTCGCTCGTTCGCTGCAGCTCCCTCTGTCCCAGGACAGGACTGTTCCGGGGCAGAGGGAGCTGCAGCGAACAAACGAAGTTAGCGAACTCAGAGCCGACAGGCGTGCGCCGCGCAGGGGTGTGCTGGTAAATTTTTAACAACAGGCTCTTTCTCCGGACGTAGCCAGCTCTGCAGTTGGAAGGGCCAGGGGTGGCCGGGGGGGGGGGGGGGGGAGGAGCAACACTTGCCTCTCTCTCCTCCCTCCCTTCGTGCGGGCATGCTAGGCATACCTTTGCTGGCAGCCACCACTCCCAACGTCTTGCTCTGAGCAGCATGTTGGAACTTCTCTCACATGCTCGAGAAGTCTCAGCCTGCTGCCCAGAGCTGGAAACAAGGAGCGGGGAGCAGCAGTAGTCTATTTACTTGGCTGGCAGGGCTCACCATCCCCACCACCAAAGTAAAAGAGAATTCAGCATGGGGCCCAAGCCCACATTTTGGGAGCCAGTTGTTAAAGTAGCCATGGAGGGCCTTACTTTAACAACCGGCTCCCAAAATTCTTAAAAACTTAACAACCGGCTCTTGCGAGCCTGTGAGAGCCTGCTCCAGCACACCACTGGCGCCGCAGCACCCCCCAACGGCGTGCACCAGGGGCGGATCGCCCCCACCCCCCCCCCCCCTTGGTACGCCACTGCTGTGTTAGATAGTGCCATTTCTCTAGATTTCACCTTGACCTTTGATCATGCAATGCTTCTCAAATGGCTACATAATATGCAGGAACTGTGTTGAAATGGTTTCTATCTTTCCTACTAGGTCGCACCTTTGCTGTTTTAAAGGGAAATTCTGTATCTAAGAGATTTTATCTGGACTATGGAATCCCTCAGGGGTCACCCTTATCTCCTGTTCTTGTTAATGTATTTTTAAGTCCATTGACAACTTTTAATAAATGATTTGGACCTTAGTGCTTACATATACGCAGATGACTTCATTGTACCTAAATTTTAGTTTATGGTTATTGTACTGGCTATAATACGGCTTGCAGTGTTCACCAGATACACATCACAAGCTGAGTTATTGTATCCACATACCATCAAATGCTGTAAATGGTGTCTAAAGTTGTGCACACTAATTGTGGTTTTGGGACTGACATGTCCTTTTGGTCATCTGAAGGGTCCCTTAAGTACGTAAGCAAAGTGGCATCCTTGAACCTGTCCTCTACCACATAGCAGGATGTGTTTTGGAGAACGGGTTGGTGGGTCTCTCAGACCTCAAGGGAACCTCATTATTTGAGTCTGCAGGCTATTGTCACCTTTCTCCCAAAGATATATGTACTTCTTCACTTAGAGACGTACATGCTCTCCTGCTAAGGCATCAGTATAAATGCCCGTGAGCTAGATCTCTTTAATAAATGGGTGGTGGGTTCAAATCCCACCTGAGCTATAGCTGACCTACTCCTGTCAACCTTCTACTAGTGTTTCGTGACAGACAACCAGACCTTGCAGGCAGATGTGATCTGGGAAGAGGTGTTTAAAGTAGAATATTGAGAATGTGCAACATGGCCTTTTGATCATCAGAAAGGTCCATTAAGTATGTAGGCAATATAACATCCTTGAACCTCTCCTTTAGCACATAGAAGGATGTATTTCAGACTCTTGTAGAACAGGTTGGTTGGTCTCTCAGACTTCAAGGGAACCTCATTGTTTGTGTCTACAGACTACAGTCACCTTTCCCCCACAGATATATGTTCTTCACTCAGAGATACATATGTTCTCCTCCTAAGATATTAGTACAGATGCTGTGAGCAAATGAGGTGACCTAATAGTTAAATCAGTTGTCCTGTTGTTCATGGGTGGTAAGTTCAAATCCCAAAGCAATCAAGTGTGTTATCTATGCAGAACATGCACTCTGAACTTTTTTTTTCAGCACAGAAATGATAACCACAGCAGTTTGATGATGTCTGAATTCTGCACCAAAATTTGCACTTTCATCTGTCGGCGGGCAAGGTGGATGGTGTGTCTATTTTTGGTATTTAGGTACTGTGTTGCCATATTGTGGATGTAATTTGGAATTCAGATGTACGTAACCTTCAGTGCACTATATAGCCTATTCACTTGCATTCTGTCCTTGCTACTCTGTTGTACTTAGTTCTGGCCTCTATCTGCCCTACCTGTGCCCATTTATCTGTTCCTACTCACCTCCTGATCCTTACCTCCACCACTGTTCCCTCCCTGACCCTCCTGTGTAAAAGTATGTGTGTGTCTCTGTGTATGGGAAAATTTCTGGGTATATGGGCATCTCTGCAGCTACTGTTTGTCCACAGTCTATGTCTGTGCTATGTGGCTGCTGGAGAGGGCAGTAGTGCTGTCCATTTCATTGCTGCTGCATTTTACAATCTGCAGAGGCACACATGAAGGGGAGAAGGAGAAGTCTGGTGCAGCAGATTTGTAGGTCTAGATCACAGTTACTGGACCTCACCGATAGCCAGTGTATACACAGAGGACCCCTGTGGTAGGGAGACCATCAAGTATCTCTGTGGGCAGATGTAGGAAGATATGGAGGTCAGTACTTGGAGGAGATATGCCCTGGCGCTGCCTGTTAAGGTCACTGCCGCCCTGGCTTTCCTTGTAGATGATGCAGGCCTCAGGCAGCCAACCACCCCATGTTGCACTGTGCTTTTCCTGAACTGCTGTCTGAACAGGCATACTGAGTATAACAGCAGACTATGACTGCCATGTATGAGTTGGCAGGCTCCCAAAGTGTGGAGGATGTCAGCATTACTCAGTGGATATCCTGACACACACACAATAGAGGTGTGTTTCCAAATTGTAATTGGCAGTTGACTATGAAGGTTGCCAACTGGATCCAGATTGGCCTGACAGGGTTAATCCAGTCCTGAGTTTAGCCCATTGCATACAGGGACTTGTAGTTTTGCTTGTCTTAGGGAATGCAATGGTGAAATCAGAACTACCAAGTTCTGTTTACTTATGGATTATTTTGAAAGAGCTTACTTTTATTCTTCTCAATTTTATTTATTTGTTTATTTGTTACATCTGTATCCTACATTTTCCCATGTATTTGTAGGCTCAATGTGGCTTATTCCTCTCTGGAAACGCTTTATAGATGATATATTTTTTGTTTGGACTGGTGATAGAGATGAATTACAGAAGTTTTGTATATGGATAAATACTTGTACATGTATATGGATTAATACTTATACCTGCAGTTCACTGCTAATACTCATCCCACAACAATTGCATTTTTGGATATTTGGATTATGCATAAGAATGAAGATTTGAAACTACTATCCATCGAAAAGAAACAGTTCATAATTCTTTACTACATTATCATAGCTTTCATCATGGACATTTACACAATAACATCCAAGTGGGTCAATTTCTGAGACTTAGAAGATTATGTACTACTAGAGAAGAATATAAAAATCAAGCTATGGTTATGTTCCAAAAGTTTCAACAGAGGGGTTATTCATTTGGAATAATTAAAAAGACCTATAAAAGGACTTTGTATTGTGATAAACACAGGTTTGCCCTACTCCAAGGAAGCCACCAGAGGGCACTCTTCTACAAGAAACTGGGAAAATGCCATGATAGAGCCAGTAGAGGGAGCTCCAGGGGAATATCTGGGTTATACCCTGAAGTGACAGCTAGAGGGTGCTCATGTCATAGGATCAGCTTTTCCCTATGGAGGCCACCAGGTGGAACTATCGAAGTGGGGGAGGGAAAGGTAGAGAAGGAGAGTTCTAGACTGAGACCTGACTGGAACCAAGGGGGCAAGGCCTAAAGATGTGGGGAGGATTATTGATCACCTCATAAATTCCTTTCTCCCAGTGGAGAGAGGGAGGAGGGGAAGCCAGATGCCTAATGTTTGCTGCTTGATTGGGAAGCCAGATGCTTAATGTTTACTGCTTGATGGGGTATGCCTGGTGCCTGGGAGAGAAGGTCTCAAGGAAGGAGGGCCAGGAGGAGCCTCTCAAAACCAGGAAGGTAATAAATGCCCTGATGTTATAAGGCTGTTGGAGCTGATAATTGGCTAAGTGTCTTGATGCTATATAGCTAATAATCCAGGCAGGTTGCTGAAGAGTTCAAGCAGGGTCTGTGATGAAATGCTCTGATGTTACAAAGCTGTTGCAACTGATAATTGGCTAAGTAGTGGGAGCAGTGTCCTAAGAGACTGAGCACACATTAAGGACCTCTTGGAGAGGTATTCTGGACTGTGTTAAAGTGCACAATGAAGGTTAGGAATTGTGTGACTAAAGCTTAAGCCAAATAAAATTGGAGTTGCTGTGTGTTTGTCAATGAAACCTGTTAGAAGGAGAACAGAGGGTAATGATCATTTACAAAGGGGGCTGGAACCTGAGAGTGTTGAATGAGTCCCGGACCGTGGAGTAAAGCTTTACACCCACGTGGTACTTGGAAGGAAGCTAAGCAGGGTCAGTCCTGGCTGCGTCCTGGAAGGGTGACCCAGTTACAAAGTGGTGGCAGTGGTGGGATCTACAGTGAACTTCCACATGGTTGAGGAGAGGTGTGCCAAAAGGTCAACTGGTTGTAGTCCAGATCCAGAGAGATCCTCCAGCATGGGAGATAGTGAGAACTGTCAAGCCCAAAGGCAAGTCAGAGGAGTTCCAGGACCAGACCAGACAGGTAGCCGGGGTGATGTGGAGGTGTACTGAAGCTTGTCAAGGGGGCCAACATTGATAAAGGCACATTACTCACCTACCCAGGTAAAGGGTACCTAGGGGGGAGGCAAGGGTGAATCCAGCAAAGTGAGAAGCACAGTTCCAGTAAATTGTAGAAAGGCTTGTTCTTGTGGATTTCTGGTACGGGTTCCTGGAAGTAGCACAAGTGTAGGACTAGAGAAACAGACAGTCCGCACTTGGATATATTTTTTTGTTTGTTTGTTACAGACTGCACCCCATCAGATGGTTGAGGAGGACGTCGGCTCCATGGGAAGGCAGAGACAGCCCAGACCAGACTGAGGACAACAGTCCAGAAGCCAGAGGAGCTGGAGCTCAAGTCAAGCACAGACGGAATGGACATGGCAGAGCGTGACACCATGTTCCAGGTTCTGAGACTTGGGGGAGGACTGTGTCAAGAGACTGGTGGGACTATGTTTAAGCCTGAAGGGGTGTCTGAGGAAGACAGGACCCTGAAGAGAAGGAAAATTGAGCCAGTATGTTTCCAATGTGGGGAAATAGGCCATGTGGGAGAGTGGTGTTTGGCAGTATCCAGTTCAGGGGAGGAACTGGGAGACTGGGAGGAAATAGGAAATCCTACAGTCAGTTGGTGGGGGTTAAGTGACATGGCAGGCAAGAGGAAGCCCAAAGGCCATGGGAGTCAGGAAGTGACCCATTCCTTGGGGGCAGACTGCATGGTTAGGCCGGGAACCCAAGGCGAAAGAGGTGTCTGCAGGGAAGAGGGTCAGGAGCTGTCTGCAGGGAGAGCACCCAATGTCCCAGAAAGAGGGGAGGCCACAAACCTGAAAAGTGCCAAGAGGGAGGAGGGGTGCCTGGACAAGGAAGAAAAACCCCAGTTGCAGGATTAGTAGTCCTGGCAAGAAGGGCAAACCCTCTAGGAAAGTGGAAGGGGGGATAGACCCAGGTGAGAACTTCCCAGGTGACAGGATGGAAAATAGTCTTGATTGGGTAAGGGTAGAACCCAAGGAAGGGAAAGTAAACGTACACTGTGAGCAGGGGGGGTGAAACAGCTGGAGAAGAGGTAGGCTGCCCCAGGTACGGTGGGGAATTGGCAGTATTTCCAGGAGATGGGAAACTAGGGAGAGTTGCCCCAAGGGAGAAATACTGGGAATCCCAGGGTAGGGAGAGTTGCCCCAAGGGAGAAATACTGGGAATCCCAGGGAGTGGAGGGTAGTGAACCTACCGCCCTGGGAAGGGGATTAATAGAATTTCCCAAGGATGGCCTGGAGTTTGGTAAGAAACTCCAGGAGGAAGCCCGAAAAGAGAATGAGAACCCTGTGTTAAAATTCCTTAAAGAAAGTATCTGGCAGGTAGAATGGGAGTTACAGGCCCTGGATAGACCCGGGAAACCCTATAGGTACCCTGAGCAACGTCTGAGGGAGGTTCTGGAACTTAATAAGAGACCAATGGGAACTCTGGTGGGCAACATACAGCAGCAAGAGGAGTCCCATAAGGTAATGGAGAATAGTCTAAGGGAGAATGAGCAGATTTGGGTCCTATTTGAGTCAGCTTGTAAGAAAGAAATGGCTGCTTCAGTGCATGCCTTAGAGGCCAAACTGGCAGAGTCCCTTAAGCAGAAGGAAGGCTGTGAGGCACTGCTAGCCATGATTAGGGCTGAGCTGCTCACAGAATATAAACTAAGGGAGGAAAGGGAAGCAGAAGTAGCCCATCTTACAACTACCCTGAAAGAGACCCAGGCCTTAAATGAGACCCATTTAGCAACGCTGCAGTCCACACATGAGCAGAAGATAAGGGACCACACAGACAAGTTGCGTCAAGACCAGGAGCAGAAGGTAGCCCTAGTTAAATCTGAGTTCCAGAAGGCTTGCCAAGAGTGGCATAAAGAGCAGGAGGCCCTAGGGGAAAGTATAAGGGAGCAGCAAACCTCGGCTCTACTCCAGAAGCAAAAGGAGACTAAGCTTGTGACCTCTGTAAGGGCAGAATTAGAAGAAGCCAGGCAGGAGGTGAAGCAAATGGAACTGGAGTTGGCCAAGATGAAGGGTATCATTAGGGAGGTGGGTAAACTACAGCAAACAGCTATAGGAGAGCTAAGGGGGAGTTTAACCCAGGTAAAGGCTTGGCTGGGGGAATTAAAGGGACAACAGGAAAGCCAGCTGAGGGAAGTGCAGTAGGGGTATACTGAAGCGGTGGCCCAGTTAACCAAGACCTTACAGCAGGCCCAAGCAGAGGCCAGGGGCCTGGCAGAGCTTATGGGGAGAAAGGTGTCAAAATCAATGAACTGCACAAAGTATACACCCAGAGGATAGACGAGGTATTCAGGGAGATGCAGGAAGCTCAGGGAAGGGTAGGATACCTGACCCAGGGAAACCTCGAGTTGGAAACTCAGATAAAGGAGTTACAACAGGTTCAAGCTCAGGTGGCAGCTGAGGGGGCTGTAGAGAGGCTGCAGGCCAAGGAAACCACAGAAAGGGCAGAAAGCTACAGGGTGGCCCTAGAAGAGAGGTGCAGAGTGTTGACCCTAGCAGTGGGTATCCTTTATAAAATACTAGTGTAGCACACTTTTTACGCCTAACTTTAGGCATGAGGATGTATGCCTTCCAAAAGCTGGTAAAAAAATCTGGCACCCAACTAATGGCAGCTGGGCGTGCAAATCCAAGTATTCTATAACATTGAGCCTAATTTTTGGGAGTGTCCTGACACCTTCCCATGGCCACATCCCTTTTGAGCCAAATGCTAAGAAATGTATAAGGCAGATGCATGTGTAACCCCTAATTAGTGCTAATTAAATGCCAATTAAATGATTGTTAGTGCTTAATTGACTAATTAGTTTCCTCACTCATCTAGAATCTGTGCCCAAATTAAGGCATCCAAATTTGGGCAACCTATACAGAATTCAGGGGGAAATTAATAGCTTTGCTAAAGAAAACAGGCATTACAGTGAGGCCATTAAAAACTTTACCCCTGCAGCAGCTCCCCATCCATGCTTATAATATTGCTAGATAATCCACGATTGCCATATGGTGAGCTTGAGCATCCCCACAGCTTCAGGCCTATCCACAAGTAGTCCATGAGATGGACACCCTAGCACATTGATCATATATATTCTCTGAAGTGGTATACCTACGACCACTGAATTAAAGAGACAGCAGGCATGCAAATCTATTCCCTCACTTGCTTTAAGGTATATCCTATAAACAAAAACATGGAGTGCTGCAGGTTTGTGGGTACACATGCTATCCCAGACAGGGTATTCAAATATAAGTCTTAAGTAAATCACTAGTAAGACCCTGACTTTGAGTTAAGAAGAAAACAACAAGGAGAGGTTCCGATGGAGTTCCAGGAGATGGGAGATGGAGAGGTAATTATGGGGAAAAATTGTGTGACAGGATCCTGAAAGGAACAGAAATAAAAAGAGCTTTAAGGAAGATACTGTTCTGCTTAAGTACTATGCTACATCTCTTATTTAGCAGCCTGACTCCTAGCACTAGAGGTCAATCAGCACAATTTGGAATTCAGGCACCTGATTAGGTAGAAGTGACTGATGATTGCTCTTGCACAACCATAATATATCAGGGAATCCCCTATTAGGTGTCAGAGTCACTGGAGATTATGGGGATGGGCCTGCAGAATATCAGTGGTATTAAGGGTGTGGTGCTTGCCATCTATGAAGTTTCAGAGGTGTTGGAATGGAAGTTAAGAGCTTGCCATCTATATGGTGTTAAGTGTAGAGAGAAGAGGTTGGACCTACATACGGTATCAGGGGGTGTGTGGTTGGAATTTACCTTTTCAGCAGTAACCCCTTTAAGAGGCTCCCTGAGAGCATCAGGCCATACATTAGTGTCACGATGCTGCTGGGGAAGAAAGGTAACCCCAGATCAAGGCTGGCATTATCTTTCCATGAATACTGCACTTTGCAATGTTAAATGAAAGTAGCATTATTAAATGTGTATAATAATGAAATGCCATGCATGAATTTGCATGCTTTACATCTCATTATTTATTAGTTCACACTGTGGTAAAATACCATTCATTATAGACAATATTGAATAGTTTTGCTATGCAATGGACAATATTTATCAAAAATTGTGCATTATTATTTTAATGCACATTGGTAACAACCCCCTTAACTTATTAATAATGAAAGGAAATGGTACCTGCCATAGTGAAAAGCATACATAGAGTGTAATTAGGGACAGCTAAGTTCAGATTTTTGTGGTTCTTAATCAAAATTTGTGATATATCAATCAATTTTAACCATCTGTGATATTCTAGTTCAAATCAAGACACTTTGCCCCCCTAAAAAAACCCTAAATACATTAAAACCAAGAGTCAACAAACAAAGCAACATTTTTGTGAGTAACTCACTCTTTTGTGCCTGTTTCAGGCAATGTTGGAAACCCATAATGAAGTGTTAATGGATGAATCAGGCAATTTAGTATGGCAGGAAACATTTAGTTAGATAAATGCAGACTAAAACACATTAGAAAATAATCACATCTGTCATTCTCTCAATCTTCAATATCTTATATTTTCTTGAAAATTATTCATTCTAGTCAAGATAATTTGTATCATTTTTCAAATAGTAATCCAGGCAAAGTTGGATATTGAATTGTTTTTAAGGGAAATAAAATAGGATCTTCAGTGTTGATGCTGATTTAACAGAACCACCCAGTTTGAAAACATGCTTTGAATTAGTAAACTGTTGGAATTTGGTGTTATATTTCTTGAAGGAGTTGGAATACCATAACTGATACATAGTAATGGATCAAAAAGATCCCTACTCTTGTTTTTCCTTTTTCCTTATTTTTGGTGTGAGAAATGTGATATTTTCTCCTGTGTCTCAGTTGATTTAGATATAATCTTACCTTTCAAGTCATAAGAATATAAGATGTGCCATATGAGGGCAATTTTGTAACAGGTCGCCTATGTCTGAAAGACTAGTAGATGCCTATTTCTAGATTATTTGATAAAGACATGTAGGTCCCTATTGGGCTCATTTTTGAAAGAGAAGGACGCCCATCTTTCAACACAAATCAGAAGATGGACGTTCTTCTTCCAGGGTTGTCCAAATCTTTATAATCAAAAGCCGATTTTGGACATCCCCAACTGCATTCCGTCACACGGACTTCCAAAGTTCAAGGGGGTGTATTGGAGGTATAGCGAAGGCGGGACTTGGGCGTGCCTAACAGTTGGACGTCCTTGACCCATGATTGAAAAAAACAAGGACGTCCCTGACGAACCCTTGGACGACTTTACCTGGTCGTGCTTTTCTTACGACTAAGGCACAAAAAGGTGCCCGAAATGACCAGATGACCACCGGAGAGAATCAGGGATGACCTCCCCTTACTCCCCCAGTGGTCTCTAACCCCCTCCCACCCTCAAAAAATAGCTTTCAAAATATTGATTGCCAGCCTCTATGCCAGCCTCAGATGCCATACTCAGCTCCATTACAGCAGTATGCAGGTCCCTGGAGCAGTTTTAGTGGGTGCAGTGCACTTCAGGCAGGTGGACCCATGCCCTTCCCCCCCCCTACCTGTTATGTTTGTGGAGGAATCAGCAAGCCCTCCAAAACCCACCCAAAACCCACTGTACCCACATCTAGGTGGCCCCCTTCACCCGTAAGAGCTATGGTAGTGGTGTAGAGTTGTGGGTAGTTGGTTTGGGCGGGGGGGGGGGGGGGGCTCAGCACACAAGGTAAGGGAGCTATGTACCTGGGAGTAATTTATGAAGTCCACTGCAGTGCCCCCTATGATGCCCGGTTGGTGTCCTGGCATGTGAAGGGGACCAGTGCACTAGAAATGCTGGCTTCTGCCATGACCAAATGGCTTGCATTTGGTCGTTTCTGACATGGACGTCCTTGGTCTCAATTATCGCCAAAAATCAGAAATGACCAAGTCTAGGGATGACCAAATTTAAGGATTTGAATGTCCCTGACCGTTTTATCAAAACGAAAGATGGACGTCCATCTTGTTTCGAAAATTCTGGATCGGGATGTTTTGCGAGGACGTCCTCATCAAAACTTGGACGTTCCTTTTGAAAATGCTCCTCCACGTGTTTTTCTAAATTACTAAGGGTAAACCAGCAGATGTTGCAGAGTATCAGTCAATACTCAGCCCGTAGCAAGTTCCATGAGACTGTCACTAGAGGTCACGGTGGCCATTCTGAGAATGGAGCCACAATGGGCAGGAGCAAATAGGCAGAAAAAACATCTTTTTTATTTTGAAAATGGACATTTACTAGATGCTGTTTTGCTCAGTGCGTCTATCTATTTTCGACCATTTTCGGAGAAAAAAATTCCAAGGGAAAACACGCAAAAACAAGCCATTGGGGCCAGAATGCTTAGTAGACTAGCCTCACAGACATCCCAGTAGACTAGTGGGGCACCCTAGTGGGCATTGCATAGGACTTCATGTAAAAGGTTTCAGGTACACATCTCACTGTTACCCTTATGGTGAGCCCTTCAAAACTCACTAAAAACCTACTGTACACCACAAGCATCAAGGTACACATTTGCTTGTGGTTTAGAGAACTCCAGAATTGGTCTCCAGTGTTGATTGTTTTATTCCAGCATAAATCTCACACTGATCCTAGTTTCTGATGAAGGCATGAGCCAAAACATGGACCATGTTGAGTCCACTGCCAAGTGATACTTTGTTTCTTCTAATTTATGTTCTGTCTTCAAGCAAATGTTGCATATTGTTGATGTGCTGTCTTCAAGCAAATGTTGCATATTCTTTTGTTCCCTGCTAGCAGGTTAGAAATAAAGTTTATATATATATAAACTTTATTCTAACCTGCTAGCATGGAACAAAAGAATATACATCTAATATAATAAAACGCACCGTGAACGTTCTGAAGACAACGTTCTGAAGCCACTCAAACACTCCCTGGCTGTAGGGTTCGTGGATTCATGGTGTGAAGCCAGCCAGGCTGCCAACCGTCTCTGCCTCGCCCTCACGTCAAACGTCATGATGTCGAGGGCAAACGTCATGACGTCGAGGGCGGAAAAAAAAAAAAAACAAAGCGCAGCGTCAGGGAAGGAGGCGGCGCTCCCGACGTCTCTAGCCTTCCCTTCGCTGTGTTCCGCCTTCTTCTGACGTCAAGGATGATGTCAGAAGAAGGCGGAACACAGCGAAGGGAAGGCTAGACGTCGGGAGCGCCGCCTCCTTCCCTGACGCTGCGCTGCCGGAAACACCACCACGGAGGTAAATTTAAAAAGAAAAAAACAAAGAAAAGGGATGTTGGGGGGAGAGAAGAGGGTGGGCAGTTGAACAATGGGAGCGGGAGGGCAGGGGAGAAACGACAGCAAGGATGCGAAGGGGGGGGGCATGGATGCGAAGGGGGGGGAGAAGAGGGCGGGCCAGGCTGGGACATGGGATAGAGAAGAGCATGGATGCGAGGGGGGGGGGTCATGGAAGGGAGAGAGGGGAATTGCTGGAAAAGGATGAATGGAGGGGGCAGGGGACAGAGGAGCATGGATGGGCATGGATTGGGATGGCAGGGCTCAGGGAGAGAGGGGAATTGCTGGAAAGGGATGAATGGAGGGGGCAGGGGACAGAGGAGCATGGATGGGCATGGATTGGGAGGGCAGGGCTCAGGGAGAGAGGGGAATTGCTGAATAGGGATGAATGGAGGGGGCAGGGGACAGGAGCATGGATGGGCATGTATTGGGAGGGCAGGGCTCAGGGAGAGAGGGGAATTGCTGGATAGGGATGAATGGAGGGGACAGATGGGCATGGATGGATATGGATTGCAGGGCAGGGCTCAGGGAGAGAGGGGAATTGCTGGATAGGGATGAATGGAGGGGGCAGGTGACAGAGGAGCATGGATGGGCATGGATTGGGAGGGCAGGGCTCAAGGAGAGAGGGGAATTGCTGGAAAAGGATGAATGGAGGGGGCAGGGGACAGATGGGCATGGATTGGGAGGGCAAGGCTCACACTCTCTCTCTCATATACAATGTCTTTCTGACTCTCACTCTCACACACTCTGTCTCACACTGTATCACATTCACTCTCTATGTGCCACACAGTCACTCACACACTCGCTTGGTCTCATACACTCACTCTCACAGAGAATCTTTGTCTCACACACACTCTCTCTCTCTCGCACACACACACACACACACACACACACTCTCTCACACTGTGTCTCACATACACACTTGCACACACTCTCATTCTCACACACACACTCTCTCACAAACACACTCACACCCAGACTTACTCTCTCTCTCACACACACACACTCACACTTTCACTCTGACTCTCACACAGTCACTCTCACATACACTCTCCCGAACATACACACTCTGAGGAAAACCTTGCTAGCGCCCGTTTCATTTGTGTCAGAAACGGGCCTTTTTTACTAGTAACAGATAATGTCTTCAAGTTGTGCTAAACTCAATTCAAAATTTTACAGGAAGCCAATGAACAGACTTCAAAATAGGAGTCACATGATCATGACTGATCCTCCTCTAATCACTCTTGCAACAGAATTTTGAGCAATTTGTAAAGCTCTCAGTGAACTTCCTGCAATAAAGGATTTACCTTATTAACCTGATTCATCGCTTTGGTCATTTCCACCACTTTTTTCACCATGTACTGTTTATTTCACATCTTGTAGGGTGGGAGGGAGTCAGTGACCACTGGAGGAGTAAGGGGGTGGGGTCATTTAGAGCACCTTTTTGTGACCTAGTCGTGATTGAAACAACTCTAGACCAAAACTTCTAACTTCTAGCCCTGGACGTTTTTGCTTTGTTCCATTATGGCAGAAAAAATGTCCAAGTTTCCGTAGTTTTGGGAATGCCCAAATCCCACCCCAAACACGTCCCTGACATGCTTCCTTGTGATTTGGATGAACTGCATATGAACTGCATAGAAAAATGTCTTAAAAATAGGTTTTGAAAAATCGAAGATACTTATCTGTAGCAGGTATTCACCTCAAGTGGGCTACTGACACAACCGTGGCTCTGACATTGTGAGCCCTGGCATGACCTTCTAGAGTCAGCTCAGCCTGGGCATAAGTGAAAGAAATGCAATCTGTCAACCAATTGGAACTGGTGTGTTTCCGGATGAGGACCCCCCATCCTGTTGGGATCAAAACAAACGAAAAGTTGTGTGGACTGTATGTAGGGCCTAGTCCGCTCCAAGTAAAAGGCCAATGCTCACTTGCAGCCGAAGGTTTACAGTATGCTTTCGACAAGATGGGCATGAGCAGTGGCGTACCAAGGGTGGGGCAGTGGAGGCCGGTCCGCCCCGGGTGTAATCATAAAAGGGGGTGCTCCGCTCCCGCCCCGTCCTGTTTTTTATTTACGCTGCTGGCGCCGCAGTCCCCAGTCTCCACCTGCCTACCCTCAGCTCTCTCGACAGCCCCATTCTCTCTGCTACCTATCCTCCTGCATTGCCTCCCACGACCCAGTCCCACGACCCAGTCCCCACCTGTCTACCCTCAGCTCCCTCGACAGCTCCCTTCTCTCTGCCACCCAGCCACCTGCAATGCATTTTAAAAACATCTGAATCGGCAGCGCAGCGCCAGCATGCAGCGCCTCATGTCGGCCTGTGAAAGAAGCAGATCACTGTCTTGGGCCTTTCCTCTCTGTTGCCCGCCTTGTAGGAAGTTACTTCAGAGGAGGGCAGGACACAGTGAGGAAAGGCCAGAGGTGGCGATCTGCTTCTTTCACAGGCCGACGCGAGGCGCTGCATGCTGACGCTGCGCTGCCGATTCAGATGTTTTTAAAATGCATTGCAGGTGGCTGGGTGGCAGAGAGAAGGGAGCTGTCGAGGGAGCTGAGGGTAGACAGGTGGGGACTGGGTCGTGGGAGGCTCAGATGGGAGAAGGGGGCTGGATCTGAAATTGGGGCCATGCCTGGGGCAGAAAGGCCATGCATGGGGCAGGTGGGAGAATGGGTCTAGGGCTGGAAAGGGGGGGGCAGATGAAAGAATGGTGCTGGGGCTGAAAAGGGTGTGCCATAATGCAAGGCAGGTGGATGAAGAGGACTGAAACTGGGGGCTGAAAAGGAGGGTAGGTGGGATAAGGGGGCTAGTTCTGGAACTGGGGGCTGAAGGGCAGGAGCTAAAACTGTGGGGACTGGGAGCTGAAAAGGGGACAGGGAGAAAGTGGCTGGGGTTGAAACTCAGGGACTGGTGGGAGAAAAGGGCTGGGGCTGAAACTAAGCTGAAACAGGGGACTGGTGGGATAATGGGGCTGGAACGGGGGCAGGTGGGAGAAGTGGGCTGGGGGTAGAACTGGGGTCTGAAAGGGGGGCAAGTGGGAGAAGTGGGCTGGGGCTGGAGCTAGGGGCAGGTAGGATAATGTGGCTGGAACTGGGGGCTAAAAAGAGGGGGTAGAGTGTGATGGAAAATATTAAGGATTGCTTTTCAGTCTTGCTTTGATTGATAATACATTTTTTAAATCTTCTGTCTTTGACCAAAAGTGACTTTCCTTGTATATGTTAAAGAACAGGCTGAAATGTAAGGCACATCTCAAGAACAATGTATAAGATTAAGCTCATCTCAAGAACAATGTATGAGATAAGGCACATCTCAAGAACAGGTTGGAATGTCTCTGAAGCCAGCTTGTACAGGAGGGAGGCGGGGTATGCTTGAGGTTCGGGAGATAAGCCACCTGGCCAGTGGTTTGTTTACCTGAACTGAGAGCATATGATTGAATCCTCATGTGCATTCCTGGATAAATTTTAACTTAATAAGAAGGGGGCTTGTTGCAGCAGAGCTTTGGGGCTCATTCTGTGGATGGACTCATCGTGCAGAAAAAGACTTGTTCCTGGTCATATAGAGACTTCGGGCTTTCGCTGCAATGGGCCTCCTAGCTGAAGAGATAAGGGCCTGAGATTCCTGACCAGTGATGTTGTATGTGTGTGTGTGTATATATATATATATATATATATATATATATATATATATATATATATACACACACACACACAGAAAGAGGACAGATCTTGGATGGAAGGGAGAGAGAGGGAGGGCAGATCCTGGATGGATGGATGAATGGGAGAGGGAGGGAGGGCAAATTGTGGATGGAAGGGGCAGAGAGAAAGGGCAGACAGTGGATGGAAGGGAGAGAGCAGACAGTGGTTGGAAGGGGGTGAGAGAGAGGGAGGGCAGACAGGGGTAGATGGTGGATGGAAGGGGCAGAGATAGAGGGCAAACATTAGATGGAAGGGAGAGAGAGGTCAGATAGTGGTTGGAAGGGGCAGAGGGAGAGAGAGGGCAGATGGTGGATGGAAGGGAGAGAGAGGGTAGACACTGGATGGCAGGGGCAGGGAGAGAGAGAAGGCAGATGCTGGATGGAAAGGAGAGAATGAAGAGAAGATGAGGAAAGCAGAAACAAGAGACAACAAACTGTAAATAAATGTTTTTTTCTTTTTTTACTTTAGGATAAAGTAGTACTGTAGCTGTGTTAATAAATGTTTATAAATAGAACATGGAAATAATGTAATCTTTTTATTGGACTAATTTTAATACATTTTGACTAATTTTTGGAGAACAAAACCCACTCCTCAGTTCAGGAGAGGATACTGTAATAGCAGTATACTGTAATGACCTAAGGATAGAGGTTTTGGCCACTGAAAGCTAAATGTATTAGTCCAATAAAATGGTATTATTTTATTTTCTATATTTGTTTTATTTCTATTTGTTAATTTGTAATGTGGTGAAATTTACATCTGCAAACTTTATATTTTCTGTGTCTGTGGTGTTGCATTGTATACAGAATCTGGCTTCTTGGGGGCTCAGTTTAATTTTTGTCTAAATAGAAAGTTTATGGTTACTTATACTATAGGGGATTAGGGAGTATCTGTGTCTGTGAAAAAGACATGTTTTTCAGCTGGCACTGACTGTGCAGGATCCACCGGGGGGGGGGGGGGGGGGGGTTCCCCATGCTCAGAAGATCTCATAGGCAATGCCCATGCTGAGGGACCACTTGTGCGGTTGTAGGACCATGCTCAATCTGTTGGTCAGGCTATTGGATTTGTCTGCCAGGTAAGTGGCCTTCAGGAACATTCCATGCTGTTACATCCAGTGCCACATTCAGATGGCCTCCTGACACAGATGGCATGATCTGGTGACCCCTTACTTGTTCAAATAGTACATGGAAACCTGATTGTCTGTTTGAATGAGTACAATTTGGTTGTTTAGCTGGTCCCTGAAAGCCTTTAGAGTGTTCCAGATCACCTGGAGCTCCAGAAGATTGATTTGGAGATCTGTTTCATGGGTAGACCAAGCACCTTGAGTGTGAAGCCCATCTAAGTGAGCTCCCCACCCCAGGTTGGAATACATCCATAATCAGCACCTTCATGGGCCATTGAAGGGTGACCAGGGAAACCATCTTGAATTTTTCTTTGATCAAGAATTTGTTTAAGCTCCTTAGATCTAGGATGGGAAGCATTCCCCCTGTGTTATTTTGCACAAGGGAGAACCCGGAATAGAATCCTTCCCTTCTTCCCCTGATGGAACATGTTTGACCACAAGGGCCTTGAGAAGAGTGGCGAGTACCTCTGTAAGTACCTGCCTGCAGGGGCATAGCCACAGGCGGGCCTGGACAGGCCCAGGCCCAGCCACATTTGCTCCAGGCCCGCCTGCCCGCCCGCCTGCCCTAACTAGCCCCAACCTAACAACATCGCTGCTTTTGGGTCTGGTCCGGGAGTGTTGCCTGCCTGAAATTGTTCTCCCCGCTGCTGCCTCGGTCCCTGCAGCATTCTTTTTTTCGCCCGTCGGCGTTGCCAGCAGTGCTACGATTCACAGAGGCTGCTTTGCTCCCCCCTGCAGCGTCCATCTGGCCCTATGAAAACAGGAAGTGCATCAGAGAGGGCCGGATGGATGCGGCAAGGGGGAGCGGAGCAGCCTGTGTGAATCGCAGCGCTGCTGGCGACGGGCGGAAAAAAGAATGCTGCAGGGACCGAGGCAGCAGCGGGGAGAAGAATTTCAGGCAGCAGGCACCAAACAGTGGAAGACGCTGAAGTTCCTCGAGGTAGGAGCAGGAGGACAAGCTGATGTGATAAAAGTTTGGGAAGGGAGAGGGGAGATTCAAATAAAGGATCACAACAAAGGTAAAGAACTGCATGGAGGGGAGGGGCTGAAAGAGGTGCTGCACATGGGAAGGGAAGGGAAGAGAGAGGATTAATTTTTTGAGGTGAGGGAGGAAGAGATGCTGCATGGGGTGTAGGTAAGAAAAAATAATTATTTGGGATTGGAGGGAGAGAGAGGTGGGGTGGGAGGGAGAGTTGCTGCACAGGGGGGTAAGGAGTGAGGGAGAAAGTTGGACATGGGATGGGAGGGAGAGATGCTACATGGGTTGGGGGAGACAACTGTTGGAGGTGGGGTGGGAGGAAGAGCTGCTGCATGGAATGGAGAGAGAGGAAGAGATGCTGCACAGGGGGTAGAGGTGAGAGAGGGAGAAATGGACATGAGGATGGAGGGGAGGGAGAGATGCATGGGGAGAGAGAGAGGAAGAAATGCTGGATGTGGAGTGGGAGGGAGGAAGGGAGGGAGAGATGCAGAAGAGAGAGAGAGAGAGAAATGTTGAACATAGAACGAAGTAGGAGAGAGGGAGAGATGCTGTATGGGGAAGAAGAAGGAAGAACGAGAGAGATGTTGGACCAAGGGCACAAGGAAGGGAGACAGTGAGAGTGATGTGGACAGAAGGAGAGAGGGAGGAAGAAAGAGAGGTTGAACATGGGGGTGGATGAGAGGCTGAAATGTGGGGGTGACATGTGGGAGTAGGACAGGGGCAGAAAAAATGTTGTGCCCATCCAATTTGGGCTCAGGCCCACCCAAAATTGGCTGCCTGTACTGAGAGCTGATGTGCTTTCAGTGGGCAATCTGGTGGTCTCTGAAGCCAATGCAGGACATAACCGAGATGGACTATTTGAGGAACACAGCGGTCAGAGGTTACAAGAGGCCACCTTCCTTGGTAAAACTTCAGCCTCCCTCCAACCAGAAACTCTTCTGGGATGGTCACTTTTACAGTGGCTATGTTCTGCTGGAGCCAGTCAAAAGCTTGCCCTCTGCTTTGACTGATGAACTGCCTGGGCATTAGGCACATACTGTGATGAGAACAAGCGCACTGGGGCTGAGCCTGCTGAGGCTGGTGAGAATGAGGGATGTACCCATGCATCTGTGAGTAATAAGTAGTCCTCTTTGACTTGCCAAAAAATCTCAGGATGTCAATAGCATCAGTGTATCATTTGCTGACCTGAAAAAAAATACAGAGGACTAGACTTAAAAGGTATTTTAAAACATGATTCACATTGCGTTGCACCGAGTATAGCACTCAAAACCACTGGAAACCTTCAAAGACATAAAAGGAAAAACAGTTGTGGCCAAATCAAATTACTCAATGGTGCTAAAAAGGGCAAAGCACCAGGAAAAGGAGAAGGAAAAAAATCCAACTGGAGCTCCGGCCTAAACAAGGCCTAAAGAGCATGGTAAAATAAAGAAAAAAACAAAACAAAAGGGCGACACAAAAAAGACCAAAAGCCGAACCAGTTGTAAGGAGTGGGAATAAACGCGTCCTCTCCTCACCGCAGAAAAAGAAGAACTGCTGCTCATTCTCGCAACGGGTGGGAAGGCACTTGCATATGTGCAGTGAGTGTGTTTTGAATTCAAAGACCTGTTTTAAGCTTGTTACAAGATCCGGACTGGCAAGCGGACCCGCATTAACCACATGTGAGAATTATAGGCCTGCTTGTCCTCAGATAATAGCAATTTTGTCCAAA
Organism: Microcaecilia unicolor; assembly: GCF_901765095.1. Classification (NCBI taxonomy): domain Eukaryota; kingdom Metazoa; phylum Chordata; class Amphibia; order Gymnophiona; family Siphonopidae; genus Microcaecilia; species Microcaecilia unicolor. The sequence continues at coordinate 160,278,813 of NC_044033.1, forward strand.
AAAAAAAAAAAAAGTCCATTTGCCACTTTGTGCCACTGTTTGGTTGTTTTTCTGTTTTGAAAAGAAGTACATAAGTATTGCCATACTGGGAAAGACCAAAGGTCCATCAAGCCCAGCATCCTGTTTCCAACAGTGGCCAATCCAGATCACAAATACCTGGCAAGATCCCAAAAAAGTACAGAATATTCTATATTGCTTATCCCAGAAATAGTGGATTTTCCCCTAGTCCATTTAATAATGGTCTATGGACTTTTCCTTTAGGAAGCCGTCTAAACCTTTTTTAAACTCCGCTAAGCTAATCGTCTTTACCACATTCTCTGGCAAAGAATTGCAGAGTTTAATTACACGTTGAGTGAAGAAAAGTTTTCTCTGATTCGTTTTAAATTTACTACATTGTAGCTTCATCGCATGCCCCCTAGTCCTAGTATTTTTGGAAAGCGTAAACAGACGCATCACATCTACCCGTTCAACTCCACTCATTATTTTATAGACCTCTATCATATCTCCCCTCAGCCGCCTTTTCTCCAAGCTGAACAGCCCTAGCCGCTTTAGCCTTTCCTCATAGGGAAGTCGTACCATCCCCTTTATCATTTCCGTCGCCCTTGTCTGCACCTTTTCTAATTCCACTATATCTTTTTTGAGATGCGGCGACCAGAATTGAACACAATATTTGAGGTGCGGTCGCACCATGGAGCGATACAAAGGCATTATAACATCCTCATTTTTGTTTTCCATTCCTTTCCTAATAATGCCTAACATTCTATTTGCTTTCTTAGCCGCCGCCGCAGTCTGAGCAGAAGGTTTCAACATATCATCAACGACGACACCTAGATCCCTTTCTTGGTTAGTGACTCCTAACGTGGAACCTTGCATGACGTAGCTATAATTCGGGTTCCTCTTTCCCTATAATTTGGGTTCCTCTTTTTCTTTGTCTACATTGTCTACATTGCAACTCCATCTCTGCCATATCCAGACACCACCCCGGGAAAGCCTACACAGATCACATAAAAGTAAGTACACTCTTTCTATATGCCTACTTTTTATACATATATACCCTCCACAATTTTATGTAATACATGCTTGATATGTAAAATATACTTTAGGATATTACCCCCATCAGGGTTATTCTATAAGGACTTGTCTAGTTTTAGGCAGCGGAAATATGCATAAAGAATAGTATTCTAAGCATTTATGTGCACGAGTGGCTACTTATGTAGGTAAAAATTGTCTAGTAGAAAAGTGCATTCCATGCATGCTGCTATAATAGTATTCTATAATTCATGTTTTACCATTATCATATAACCCATGTTCCTTCTGTAATGCTAAATGTATATTTTCTTATATGCTTCCACTATTCATGATGTATTGTAAGCCACATTGAGCCTGCAAAGAGGTGGGAAAATGTGGGATACAAATGCAACAAATTAAATAAATAAATAAATAATTATGCATTCTAACATCTAGGTACAGGCATTTACATCAGCTGTAGGGCTGGTGTAAGTGATCGCATCTTATAAGTAAGCATATTTTCTTCGATTTGCACTAGTATTCTATTAAAAAAAAAATAGGAAGAGTGGAGGAGTAATCTAGTGGCTAGCACAGTGGGCTCCTTGTGACCTTGATCAAGACATTTAACTCCCCATTGCCCCAGGTATAAAACAGCCCTGCTGCAGATAACTTGATCTAATCTTTATTAAAATACCCCCTTAGATTGTAAGCCCAGCAATAATTGAAATCTGCACTGCTTCTCCCCATGCCCTGTTTTATAACCCTGTGCACCTAAACCTTCTAATGCACAACTCAAAAAGGGGTGTGGTCAGAGGAATGCCAGAGGCATTCCTAAAACCAGTGGTGTACCAAGGGGGGGGGGGGGGCGGTGAGGGCGGTCCGCCCCGGGTGCACGCCGCTGGGGGGGTGCCGCACGCCTGTCGCCTCTTCGTTTTCATGCTCCCTCCGCCCCGGAACAGGTTACTTCCTGTTCCGGGGCAGAGGGAGCATGAAAACGAAGAGCCGGCAGGCACGAGACACCCCCCCCCCCACGGCGTTCACCTGGGGGGGCTCTTTCGCCGGGGGATTGGGGGTGTCGCGCTGTTCCGGTGGGGGCGCTGCACCCAGGGGGCGGGGCGCATCGGCGATCCGCCCCGGGTGTCAGCCCCCTTAGGAACGCCACTGCCTAAAAGTTGCACATGGGTTCATAGAATAGTCCCATTTCCACACCAATTGCCCAAAGTTGGGCATCAGCATTTATACCAAGTTTCAGCTGGCATAAATACTGGTACCAGTCAAACAAAAAACAAGGGGAATGAATGTTTCCACATCAATCAAGCAAACAAGCACAGGGTGGAAGGGAAAAAGTTCAAAGAAATACCAGAAGTCCAATATTCTAAAAAATTGTTGCATGAACAGTCCAGGCCCAACATGGGCCGCAGGGCCGTGCCGACACGGTAAGCGAGGAAGCATGGCAGGAGGGCGCCATCCTCTGGGGGGGGCGCCCTGCCGCACCATGCTTACCTCACCCTCTTCTCCCCAGATCATTGTCCTTTTTTTTTTGTTTAAATTTACCTCTCCGGCGCGCGGCAGCGTAGTGTTAGTGAGGAGGCGGCGCTCCCCCACCCCGACGTGTCAGTCTCTTCCCTTCGCTCGGTTCCGCCTTCTTCTGACGTCAGAAATGACATCAGAAGAAGGCGGGACACTGAGCAAAGGGAAGAAGACACGTCGGGGCGGGGGAGCGCCGCCTCCTTCTCACTAACGCTACGCTGCCGCGCGCCGGAGAGGTAAATTTAAACAAAAAGGAAAAGGATCTGGGGAGAAGAGGGCGGGTAGTGTAGCGATCGTTTTCGGGGGGGGGGCGCGCCGGCGGGGCCAACTGCAGGGGGGCGCCGGAGACCCTAGGCATGGCCCTAATGGGCCGTATTTCGGCAATGTGTCTTCCTCAGGGGTCACAAGTTTACTGAAATGTAAAAGGCAGTGTGGAGAAAAACGTTAAATAAACCATTTCAGTAAAGTTGTGACTTTATAGTTGAATATAGTTGAACCTCAGCACAGTAACTTTTTGGTAACATCAATTAAAGTGATCTGCCTTGACAGCCTCCTTTCAGATGCTGTACGAAGTTATGGGAATGGTCGCACTGTTTGCCAAACCACTATTTTAGATTTGCATCCTTGCCAAGAAAAAAAATGCAGAAAGGAGCAGAAATGTAAATTTATGTTCTTTGCTACCTGTGTATAATTTCATGTGTCTATCATTTCTTTGCTGAGTTTAAGCATTTCAAATATAGTACCTCCCAATCCCATAAATGAAAATGAAACTCATGCAGAATCCATCAATCCATGATCAGCAGTGCTTGTATGAGTTACATTTCAGTTTGATTTACTGAGAGTAGAATGGGAAAATACATCCATTGAAAGAGCCCATTTCTTGACTCTTCTTAGCCAGGGAGGTCTCTTTTTGATGCTTCATTGGTAATAAAGGTTGAAATGGCATTGACTTTTCCCCAAGGTAGGCAAATGTACAAACAAATACTTTCTTTTATTTTCAGATTTTTCAGACTTTACCTCAGGTTTTGGACATTTTTTTTAGGTTGTTTCACATATTATATATATACTAGTAAAAAAGGCCCGTTTCCGAAACCAATGAAACGGGCGCTAGCATGTGGCTTTTGTGTGTGTGTGTGTGTGTGTGTGTGTATGTGTCACAGAGTTATTTTGTGTGTGTGTGTGTGTGTGTGTGTGTGAGTGTGTGAGGGTGCGGTGTGTGTGCAGGTTGTTGATGTGTGTCTTTTTTTGTTTTGTTTTGTTTTTTGCTTGGGGGTTGGGGGATGTGCTGTGCTGTCCTTGGTCGCTGTTTGCTGCTGGCTGGGTCGCGGGTAATCCTTCCAGCTGTGCCACAGCTTGTCCTGTTCGCCCATGTCCCAGATGGTGACGGGCACGTTGTTTTCCGGCTCCTCTGACTCCATGTCAAGCGATCCCAAATATAGTCTGTGCTATAGGCCCTCTGGCACTCTTCAGTACTGGCATTAGGCATTTAAAAATTTCTCCCCCCCCCCCCCCCCCCCGGTCTATTTTTGCACATACCCACAGCAGGAATATTCTTCTCTCGTTCCAGCGGTGGTTCTGTGCTCTCCGTGCTGCACAGATAATGAGCCATTCTGCTGAGGAATGCTCCTCCCTTATTGTCACGTAGTTTCCTCTGATTGGTCCGTCTTACATTGCCTAGTGTTGCCTGGGAACGGTGTTGTGATGGTCCTTTGTGTTTCAGAATGTTGAGGGTGTTTTTTCTGATTGGTCCGTCATACGAGGGCGGGGCAGAGAGACATGGTCAGTGTTGTGGCTTCACCACCATAAATCCATGAACCCTTCAGGGAGTGACTGAGTGACTTCAGAACATTGTCTTCAGAACGTTGAGGGTGAGTTTTATTATAGTAGATATTTAATGTGCATTAGAATGTGTTAAAGCATGAACATTGATTCCATGCCTTTAATTTGTAGGTTAATATGTACTAAATTAAATTTGCATGCACTAATATTTTTTGAGGAACACTAATGAACTGAATGTACAGTAGTGAACACACATTCTTGCTCCAGAGTGGGAATGGGAATCATTTGCTAAAGGTTCATCAGAGAGCAGATTACAAATTCAAACTGAAATTTTATGTTTTGGAGATATAGCAGCCCTCACATTATTTTTTTTCAACCATTATAAAAGGTAAAGGTGGTCCTCTGAATGCAAGTGCCAAGTCATGAATGACTTATTGTCACGCCCCTCACCTGTTCTCTGTGGTCTCTAGCAGCATTCTATGCCAAGAAGGATCTGTCTACATCCTGGAAACCCAGCACTTCCTTTAAAGCCCTGCAAGAGGGCACTGGCTGATGTCATCACTTCGTATCTATGTTTTTGCAACAGGTCTCCTACTAGTTTCTAGTATGTGTTGCAGCCTTGTTCCTATTTGCCTTCTAGCTCCAGCCCTGCCTCCCATCTCCAGTTGAGCCTTCATGCTCCAGCCTTGTCTTCAGTTTCAGTTTGTCTTCAATTCAAGCTCAGCCTTCAGTTCCAGTCTCGTCTTCAGTTCCATCTTTGTCTTCCACTCTAGCTTGTCCTGACTCAGGCCTGCTCAACAGTGCCTACTCCAGTCTGATTCATGCCTAACTCAGGTAATTTGCCTGCTGCCATTCAGGGCCTAGCTAACCCTCAGGTTGGCTGGGTAGTGTCAACTCAGCTGCGGCCCAAGGGCTCACTCTCCTGTGCCATACCAGATTGCAAAGGCCATGAGATCGGGTCATGAGATTGGGTGAGCCACCTACCTTGCAACTGCTCCAGCAACTGGCCCTCCAGCTCCAGCAACTTCTGATTCTGTTCAGGACCTCACCAGCTGCATGGACCAACTCCAGCATCTACAGGACCTCACCTAGGAGATCCAGCAGCAACAGACTCAACTTCAGCAGATCACAGAAACCCTTAAGGAGGTCTGTGCTCAGCTTGTGGCGATGCAAACTGCAGGCCCTCCAGGTATGAACCTGTCTCCAGGATCCACTCCAGCAGTACTAACTCTGGCTTACCCAGTGTCTCAGCCTCAACTCTTGGCACCACTGCATTTTGATGGGAACACCAAGGCATGCTGAGGATTTATTAACCAGTGTTTGAATAACTTTGAACTATATCCCTCTAGCTTTCCTTCAGATTGAGTCAAGATTACCTTTATTGTCCCTCTCCTTTCTGGGAAAGCGCTGGCTTGGGCCTTTCTCCTGTGGGAGCAGAATAACCCACTTATGTCCAACATGGCTGCTTTCCTCACACACATTTAGCAGGTATTTGATGAACCAAAACATCTTTCCTCAGTAACTTCCGAACTCTTGCACCTACAACACATATGCCATTCAATTCCTGACTCTGGTTTATGAACTGCAATGGAATCAGGAGTTCAAGGTGGCTGTCTTTTGGCAGGGTCTGGTGGGCCACATTAAGGATGAACTGGCAGGACAGAATCTCCTCGCCAGTTTGGATGACCTGGTTTTCGTATACATCAAGACCTGTCGCTTCTTCCTCTTCAACATCAGCAAAATTCGCCCTTTCCTCTCTGAGCACACCACCAGAACTCTCGTCCACGCTCTCATTACCTCTCGCCTTGATTACGGCAACTTACTCCTCACCGGCCTCCCACTCAGCCATCTATTCCCCCTTCAATCAGTTCAGTACGCTGCTGCACGTCTTATATTCCGCCAAAACCGATATACTCATATCACCCCTCTCCTCAAATCACTTCATTGGCTTCCAATCAGATATCGCATACAATTCAAGCTCCTCCTCCTCACCTACAAGTGCACTCAGTCTGCGGCTCCTCACTACCTCTCCACCCTCATCTCCCCCTATGTTCCCGCCCGTAACCTCCGCTCACAGGACAAAGCCCTTCTCTCAGTACCCTTCTCCACCACTGCCAACTCCAGGCTCCGCTCATTCTGCCTTGCTTCACCCTATGCCTGGAACAATCTTCCTTTACCCATACGCCATGCCCCCTCCCTACCCATCTTCAAATCTCTGCTTAAAACTCACCTCTTCTATGCTGCCTTCGGCGCCTAACCGCTCTAGATAGACAGAATGCCCCAATCTATCCCCTCTATTAGATTAACTGCTCACTCGTCCTCTAGATTGTTCACTTGTCTTTAGATTGTTCTCTTGTCTTTTAGATTGTAAGCTCTTTGAGCAGGGACCGTCCTTCTATGTTTAAATTGTACAGCGCTGCGTAACCCTAGTAGCGCTTTAGAAATGCTAGTTAGTAGTAGTAGTAGTATCAAGGTAGACATTTATTTTAAGTGAAGGAAAAGGAATGTGGTCTATGTGGTCAACACCCCATTTTCAGGATCTCACAGACTCAGAGAGGCCAGCTTCACCTGATACCCTGGATGAAGAAGTTCCCATGCAAATAGGAAATTTTCAACTTTCGGAGGATAAGAAAAGGTGTCACAAAACCTCTGTCTATACTTTGCGGACCTGGGGCATTATGCTGGGAACATTTCCAGATCTAGAACTGTAGGGGAGATGTCCCTAGGTTCTTCCCAAGTTGTTCTAACCTCCCTCTGTACTCCCCCATCACCCTTCTATGGGACAATAAATAGATCATAGTCTAAGCTCTCCTTGATTCCGGCACAGCCGGGAACTTTGTGGATGAACGGCTAATACGCCAGTATGACATTTCTGTGAATTCCCTCGGAGAACCACTTTGCATTTCCTTGGTCTACAGAGACCCATTGCCAGGGCATCTTCAGGCTAATATTCAATCTATTTCCCTATAAGTGGGGTCTCAGCATCAAGAGACGATAGAGTTTCATGTGCTCCCCAGATCTGTTCATCAGGTCATTTTGGAACTTCTCTGGTTGCAGAAACATGAACTTCGTATTGACTGGTGCTCTGAAGACATTTTAGCCTTTGGCCCTACCTGTTCTCAGTCTTGCATAATATCTGTTCAACCTCAGATAACCCTGCCCAAGATGGATTCATCCCAGAGCAGGGTTATCTTGGAATCCCGACCCAACTTGGACCACGCAAAGATTCTTGCTGTCTCCAAGATCATTGTACCTCTGGATAGAACTCCGCACCCCAAGAGGTTAAGGAATCAGACTTTACTCAGGACATTCAACTTCAAGTCTACAGGATACTCAGGATATTCAAGACATCATAAGGATAAGGAGGATAACACATGGAAACCCACTATCAGTTTTAATGCCCCTGCACGTATAAGACATAGCCATCATGTTTATTCCCCAAAACCTGAACCCACAGATCTGAGGAGGGGGCTTCATGGAGGGAGTACTGTCATGCCCCTCACCTATTCGCCATAGTCTTCAGCAACATTCTGTGCCAAGAAGGATCTGTCTACTTCCTAGAAAACCAGCACTTCCTTTATAGCCCTGCAAGAGGGCACAGGCTGATGTCATCACTTCCTGTCTGAAAGTATATAAGGAAGTTCCTGACTCTCAGCTAGTGCCTTTGCAACAGGTCCTTGTTCCTGTTTACCTTCAGTTCCAGCTTTGTCTTCTGCTTCAGCTTGTCCTGACTCAGACCTGCTCGATAGTGCCTACACCAGTCTGTTTCATGCCTAGCCCAGGTGATTTCCCTGCCACCAGTTGGTTGTCTGGGTAGCAGATGCGGCCCAAGGGCTCACCTTCCCAAGCTATGACATTTATGGGGTTTCCACTTTCATGATAGTTTCTTGACAGTTAGCAGGGGGATTTCTATTGCCTTCTCCAGCTATTTTTATCCTCCATCTAAGACCAGATATTCATTTACAGACTGAAAGTGAATGGATGCCTGAATTGGCCAGAGGCTAACTACCTGGCAGAAATTCCAGTGCAGCATCTGAATTCTGGTTGTGGGCATAGTTGTACTATGAGACCTATTATAGTACCTCCACATATTTAAACACCATTATCAGCACTGGATTCAAACCCTGATGGCAGCATTTAAATCTATATCTGGATATTCAATGTTGGCCAATATCTGGATATCAGTGTTCAATATCTGGGTATAGTGTGACTGCCTGAAATTATCTTTGTATTATTCAGCACCAGTACCTGGATAACTATCTGAGGAAGTTAGGATAGAAAAATAGCTGTCCTAACTTATCTGGATAGTTATCTGGGTACTGGCATTGAATATTAACAATACCTGGATAAATTTTGGCCTAGTCCATGGGCCACCTAATCACTATTCAGGGGCTTTATCCAGATAATACTGAAAATCCAGCTATAGTTCTGGTGAGTGGTACTTATCCAGGTAGGCGCCACTCTTACCGGTTATGTTATGTTATACTAAACTTCTATTCAGCACCAGTACCTGGATAACTATCTGAGGACGTTAGGATAGAAAAATAGCTGTCCTAACTTATCTGGAAAGTTATTTGGGTACTGGCATTGAATATTAACAATACCTGGATAAATTTTGGCCTAGCCCATGGGCCACCTAAGCACTATTCAGGGGCTTTATCCAGATAATACTGAAAATCCAGCTATAGTTCTGGTGAGTGGTACTTATCCAGGTAGGCACCACTCTTACTGGTTATGTTATGTTATACTAAACTTCTTTTCTGCAAATGCCCAAACGGTTCTATGTGGATTAAAATATACAAAAAGAGCTGGATAAAACAACAATTTAGAAATTACAGTCTAAAAACCCAACACACAACCTAGTTTTTAAGTAATACATAATTATTAAATAACTGTCAGACTTTCTAGGGCAACCTGGACTTGTGAGCCCTTGGGCCACTGCCGAGGAGTGGCAGCGGCAGGAAAACCACCCCAAACAGGAGACTAGGCAGAACTCAGACGGGCTGGTAGGAACAGGACTGGAAACGCCGGACTGGAGCTGCAGCTGAAGTAGAGCAGATTGGAACAGGCAAGGCAGGAACGGCTAGGCTTCACCTGCGCTTGATTGCCGTTCCCTAGAGGTTGAGCCCCTGGGTGTGGGCGGCCGGCAGGACTATGAGACAGAAGAGAAAACCCAGAACTACAGGGTCCAGCAGGTGGCCAGCAAACAGACAAGTAGCCCAAGAAACAAGCAGGAACAGAGGTAGGCAGTAATAGTAGAATACTCCAGGAACCAAGCAGGGTTAAAGGCAGACAGCAAACAGTAGAATACTCCAGCAAACAGGCAGGGTCAAAGGCAGGCAGCAAACAGTAGAATACTCCAAGAACCAAGCAGGGTCAAAGGCAGGCAGCAAACAGTAGAATATTCCAGCAAACAGGCAGGGTCAAAGGCAGGATAAGAAGTAACAATGTAGCACTGCAACAACATTCACCAATGAGAAGCTCATCAGACGACCTCTGTTGCAAAGGCAAACCAGAAAGTTCCCGGGTGCTTGATATAGGCAATCCCAGCTGAGGTCATGAATAAGGGTGAGGCTTGATTGCAGGAACAGAAGAGAATGGCTTGGCAAGAACAGGATCCAGGAACGGACTAGCCTGGACTGGACCAGATTTCAGGATTTTCCCCCAGGCTTCAGGATTTACACATAAACTTGGTGTGGCTGGAGGAACCCCAAAGCAAGTCCAACCGGGAACATAGTCACAATCGTGACAACAGCATAAAATGTACTGTTTGGGATCTTGCCAGCTACTTGTGACCTGAATTGACCACTGTTGGAGACAGGATACTGGGCCTGATGGACCTTTTTTCTGTCCCAGTATGGCAACACTTATGTACTTATCCTATATAATAATTTGCACCATGAACGTTCCATGAAGCTGCCTGGGTCTGTGCCTCCATTCTGATTGGCTGTGCATGGGACTGATGCCTCGGATGACGTCATCCAGAGAGCCCAAGCAACAGCAGTGCGGGCCCAGGCAGCTTCATCGAATGTACAGGGAAAATAAAAGCAAAGAAAAAGAAAGGGCAAAAACCAGAGGAAGACTCCCTGGCTCACGAGCCGCTCTCTCCTGTGCTGCCTCAAACCCTTCACGCGCCAATGTCCGTTGCCACTGTTACTGCCCCGCTTTTCCTACAGCATCCAGCCCAGGGTCCCCGGCTCGGCGCCCACATCTCCCTCTGGGCAGCGCGATACAGCATGCCAATGCCAGCCCGCCCGCACAGGAATGCGCATGCAAGCGCCAGTCCGCCCACCCAGGAGCACGAGACAAGCTAGAGCCCACCCCCCAAAAAAAACAAACAAACCCAAATAAACCACCAGATCGCCCGCCCAACTGCTGCAAGTCAAAAGCGGAGCAGGCAAAAAAAAACCAAAGCTGTCAAATCGCCCAGCACTGCGAGTCCACCTGCAGCACGCCCTGCAAAACAACAAGAAACAGCCAGCCAGCCTGCTGCCACTAAAAAACGGCAACCACACAAAAAAGATTCACAACTGCAAACCAGGTAACATGAAACGCGATCTTCAGCCCCACAAAAAATTCAACAAGCCCATCACTCAAACCTCCCCTCCCCCACTGTCATTCTGACAGAGAAAAAAAAAAGTAACACCCTGACAGAAAACCTCCCCTGTCTCACACATACACACAGGATCTCTCTCTGTGCCACACAACACACCCAGTTCACCCCCCCCCACACACACACACACAATTACTGACTCACACACACACACACTCTCATGCAACATCTAAAACCTCTCCCCCTCTGTCATTCTGACATAGAAAAAAAATAACACCATGTCAGAAAACCTTCCCCGTCTCACACATAAACACATGATCTCTCTCTGTGACACACAACACACACAGTTCACCCCACACACACACAACATATACAGTTCACCCCCCCCCCCACACACACACAATTACTGACTCACACACACACTTTCATGCAACATCTAAAACCTCCCCCCCCTGTCATTCTGACAGAGAAAAAAAAATGTAACACCCTGTCAGAAAACCTCCCCCGTCTCACACATACACAAACGAGCTCTCTCTGTGACACAAAACACACACACAAAAAACATATATTAAAACAGTTCAGGTCAAAACAAACACAAATAGATAAAACCCTTGCTAGTGCCTGTTTCATTTGATTGAGAAACAGGCCTTTCTTACTCAGGGGCGTAGCCAGCCTTCCGTTTTGGAGGGGTCCAGAGCCCGGGGGGAGGGGGCACATTTTAGTCCTCCCCCCGGCGCCGCCTCCCCACCGCCGACATTGCCGCCCCCCCTCCCGCCGCCTACCTTTACTTTTGCTGGTGGGGGATCCCACTCCCCGCCAGCCGACGTCTTCTTCTCAGTCGCTTCCTGCTCTTCAATTTGTTTGCTGACGTCCTGCACGTTGTACGTGCAGGACGTCAGACTCAGAGAACAGAACTGTTCTCTGAGTCTGACGTCCTGCACATACAATTACGTGCAGGACGTCAGCAAACAAATTGAAGAGCAGGAAGGACTGAGAAGACGTCGGCTGGCGGGGAGTGGGATCCCCCGCCAGCAAAAGTAAAGGTAGGCGGCGGCGGGCGCGGGTTCGCCGGGAGGGGGGTCCTGGGGTGAATCTGTGGGGGCCCCGGCCCCCTCAGGCCCCACGTAGCTACGCCACTGGTATACTTATAATGTTGGACCATGTTTGTGCAAAGCATTGAATACCCAGATCATCAACAGACCTGAAAGTTATGAAGGTGTTGGATGTTATTCAATGCTGCTACCCACATAGCTAACTGGGCAAAGACAGGACTGCTTTAGTGCTTTCTATTTATTTCTATCTGCCTGGTTAGCTATACAGGCACTGACACTGAATACTGCTGGTGCCTTCATATCTGATGGCTTTGTCTGGATTGTGCCGAGGCAGTCACAGCCAATAGTCAATGGCACTACCTGGTTAAATGTGGCTGAATATCAATGAACAGCCCAGTCAACGTGGTTTAAGCAGGCAGGAGCCTCTCCTGTAATATTGATTCCTAAATGTTTACTTTCAGGTACATCACTGGTAGAGAGAATAACCCTTCCCATATCAGGTAAGTTGGATATTAACGTGCTGCATTAAATCCTGAAAACCCTAAAACATTTGTTGCTTGATATACTTTTATATTGATTTTGCCTTCAACAAATTAGTTGCAGTTCTCCTACATTATTATTATTATTATTATTATTGTAATGTTCTTTCCAGATGTACATAGTGCCATAAAGAGTCACAGAAGAGATCATTTTCATTCTGCCTGAAGATTTTCTATTTTAGATTTACCTTGTAAGCAGTTTGCACACTAAAAAGCCAATCTGTTTTTTCTAGGTTGTATGGTGTGTCCCAAACAAGAAACATAAAACAAAAGAAGACATCCTTCTTTGTTGACATAAATACAAACACATTGAGCTCGACATAGCTAAAAATTTCAGACTGCACCTGGGTTTAATCTGGCTCTGTTCATTCTGAAGAAACATGCTTGGATAGCACATCAAGATTTGAAATATAACTTCACCAAGAAATATCAATAAAGTTTGCAAAATTGCACAGCTCCTGATACATTTAGAATGCACCCTGGTGCATAAAATAAGCATAACTCAGGTCCTTCAAAATTTCCTTTGACTCATGAGAATTTTCAGATAAGATCTTGTCCAGAATTAGAAAGATATTAATGTTTTATTTTTAATTCTGACTTTGTCTCAATTTCTCCATAAGCTGAATTGCTCTTCTCTAATTGGAACACTGATACTAGCTGAAGGTGTTATTAATATTAGGAATGTGCATTTATTACCACAGATTAATTTCATTAGTATGCCTTAAAAAATTAATGCTTGTCAAAATCGATTTAACACACGTTAACCTACCAATTAACTAATGCAAAGACAATTTCTGTTTTCCAATGCACAATTAAAAACTTCCATTAACAAAAATGTTTGATATTAATAGGAAAATATACCGTACAATCTTGAAAAAGTCTGAAAGGACCCCCCAAAAACTGAAAATTGTCCTATGCAGTTTCCTAATTAATATGAATTTAATGAAGAAGTCTAAGGAGTGACAATTAAATTCAGATAGCAGTAGCAAATAAGCTCATAGGGCCCAATATTCAAAAGAGTTTAACTGGGCAGGAGAGGTCAGGGATAGAGTAAGGGAGGAATTTGGAGTTATGCGGGTGCCTGTGTTATTCAGTGCCAGTGCCCACATAGCTAAATAACCAGATAGGACTTCCCAAACAGCTGCCCTAACTTTGATCACTTAGCTATGCAGGTGCCGACACCGAATACCGATCAGCATCTGCATAACTTCCATATAGCAGTTTGAGGCTTTTTCTGGTCTCTCCTCCCTGCTCCCCAAACAAGAACGATCCCCTTCCTGACCACTACTACTACTACTACTGCTTAGCATTTCTAAAGCGCTACTAGGGTTACGCAGCGCTGTACAATTTAACATGGAAGGACAGTCCCTGCTCGAAGAGCTTACAATCTAAAAGACAAATGTACAGTTAATCTGAAAGGTCAGACAGATTGGGGCAACCTATATGTTCGAAAGGTTAGGTTCCGAATGCAGCATTGAAGAGGTGAGCTTTAAGCAAGGATTTGAAGATGGGTAGGGAGGGGGCTTGGCGTAGGGATTCAGGAAGATTGTTCCAGGCATAGGGTGAGGCAAGGCAAAATGAGCGAAGCCTGGAGTTGGCAATGGTGGAGAAGGGTACTGAGAGGAGGGATTTGTCGTGTGAGCGGAGTTTGGGGGCAGGAACATAGGGGGAGATGAGAGTAGAGAGGTATTGAGGAGCAGCAGACCGGGTGCACTTGTAAGTAAGGAGGAGAAGCTTGAATTGAATGCGGTATCTGATCGGAAGCCAGTGAAGTTACTTGAGGAGAGGGGTGATATGAGTATATCGGTTCTGGCGGAATATAAGACGTACGGCAGAGTTCTGAATGGATTGAAGGGGGGATAGATGGCTGAGTGGGAGGCCAGTGAGGAGCAAGTTGCAGTAGTCGAGGCGAGAGGTAATGAGATCGTGGACGAGAGTTCGGGTGGTGTGCTCAGTGAGGAAAGGGCGAATTTTGTTGATGTTGAAAAGGAAGAAGCGACAGGTTTTGGCAGTCTGCTGGATATGCGCAGAGAAGGAGAGGGAGGAGTCGAAGATGACCATGTCTGATCATCCTCACAATCATCCCCAATTCAAATATCCCCTCTCTTGACTCCCTCAATAAGTCCGGTCACCCTCCTGACCACCCCAAGTCCAATCCCCCATCCCAACCGCCGCATAATTCAATAACCATTCCTGACTCCACCCCTCCTAACATGAGCCTGGCTCCCTCCTGGAATCCCCATCCCCAGAGAAGCCTCCCTCTCACACTCCAGTAGGCCTCGCCCCGTGCCCACCTTCACATCCCTAGTGGTCTACGTAGTATTCTGGGCAAGAGCAAACCCCAATCATTCCTGCCCTGAAAGCGCTGGTTGAAAGATGGTGGCTGTGACCTCTGGTGGTAGTCTCACAGAACTCCATATAAGCACATTGGGGCATGGTGGGGGCTCCTTGTGGGGGGGGGGGGGGTCTGGAAAAGGGCCAGGCTTATGTTGGTTGTGCTACATACCTTTATAGAATAGGATACTAACACAGGACTCTGGGTGCCTAAGTCTAAGGGCACTGTTATACAATTATACCCTAAATGTATTCACAATCAACCCAGGTGCACTTATAGCCTCCTATATAGGAGGCAGTAATTGTACCTGCATTAACTGTACACAGGGCTAATTTAACTATGGGGCCCTGGGTAAACTTTTGAGGATGGGCTCCCCCACCCCTAGTCCAGTGGTGCCTTTCCCCCCACCTCATCCCTTGTCCCGCAGCACAGATTCCTTAGTCCCCTGCCAGCCAAGCTGTTTCCCACTGATGGATCTGCTGGTTCTGCACCTCAGAAACAGAAAGTCCACACAAGAAGGGATGGAATCAGCAGAGCCATAAGCTGTGCAGTCTAGACAGCACCTCCACACCATTATACTGCAGCTTTTTTTTTTCCTGGAAGCAGCAGGGCTGGCAAGTGAGGGAGTGGTGGGTTGTTTAGGATGGGTCTGGATCAGAGGAGGAGAGGGAAGGAAGATGCTGAACCAGAGTGCAGAAATGCCAGGGATGGCTCTTCTCAAAGAGTGAGATTGAAAACAATATCTTGGTGCGGTCTAAGTATAAATTTGACATAGTTGTGAAGGGACTAAGGCCTGAGGAGGACTGCTAGCTATCATGGCATGCTACATGTTTTAAATTCAATCATTTCAACCATTTACCAGCACTAAATTGAGCGGAAGAGTGGCCTGGTGGTTAGGGTGGTGGACTTTGGAACTGAGGAACTGAGTTCAACTCCCACTTCAGGTGCAGGCAGCTCCTTGTGACTCTGGGCAAGTCACTTAACCCTCCATTGCCCCATGTAAGCTGCATTGAGCCTACCATGAGTGGGAAAGCACAAGGTACAAATGTAATATAAATAAATCACATACATGTCTAAATATCAGTGGAGTAGACACCCCCCCCCCCCAAAAGAAATTTCCTCTGGATCCCTGGTTTTGCTGGCAGGGGTCCCTAACCCCGCCTACTGAATCATTGTCCAGCACCGGTCTCCGGCGCTGCCTCATTGCCTGCCCTGCTCTGTCTTCCCCTCACGTCCGGCACGCTCTTTTTAGTGAAACTGAGGGTGCTCAATTTCACTAAAAGGAATGTGCAGGATGTTTAGATCATATCCATGCTTGGCTTTGTTCTTGAGTGTTTTGCTCCTGAAGGTCTGTGCTGTGTTTCTCTGAGTCTTGTGTTTCAATGCTTTCCTTTGTTTCTGTGAGTTTACTTTTGAATCTTGTTTCCTGAAAGCCTGGCTGTAGAGCCACACCCTGCCCTTGGTGTCTGTATCTGTTTGATTCTACCCTTGGCTCCTGCTTTTAGTCTAGCCCTGCTTTTGACTCTTGCTATAGTTAAGCTCTGTGTTTAAGTCATCCTCTGTGTTTAGCCAAGCTCTGTTTCTGTATTCCCTGTGTGTGTGGTTCTTGTCTGTTTATTCTGAGTCTGTAGAAACCAGCATCATACCTGATTACTTCACTGCTATCCAGCTATGGGTGCTGGTAAGCACATTGCTTCTTTGTTTGTTTGTTTGTCTTCCCTTAGTCTGCTTAATCCTTTGCCTGCCAAGTTTGCTTTCTGGCTCTTGAGCTCTGTTTCTGCCAAGTTCTGTTCCTGTGTGTGTTTGAGCCAGGTTCTGCTCCTGCTCTATGTTTGAACTAGTTCTGTCCCAGTTTCCTGCTAAGCCAAGTCCCTTTCAGTATCCTGTTCCAGCCAAGCCAAGCCCGTTCCAGAATCCAGTTCCAGTCAAGCCAAGCTAAACCCATTCCATAATCCAGTTCCAGTCAAGCCAAGCCTGTTCCAGAATCCGGTTCTAGCCAAGCCTGTTTGAGAATCCTGAATCCTGTTCCAGCCAAGCCTGTTCGAGAATCCTGAATCCTGTTTGAGAATCCTGAATCCTGTTCCTGCCTTGTGTATTGTCTTGCGTCTGTTATTTTATTGCCTAGCTCCTACCCTGTCTTGCCTGTCTAGTTGTGCTTTGTATTGTCTCTTTCTGTCTAGTCCTGTCCAGATCCAGTCCTTGCCTTGTCCTTGTCTTGCCCTTTTCTGGACCCAGTTTTAATCTACTTCCGTGTTTTGCCTTGTCTTGCATTTCTGGGTCCCAGTCCCAGTTTTAATCCAGTTCCGAGTCTTGCCTAGCCCAGTCTAGGTTCCAGTTATGGCCCTTTGCCTTCTTTTCTTTGCCTTGTCTGGATCCAGTTCTTATGTTGTCCATTGTGTTTAGTTACCTCTGTCCTGCCTTGTCCAGTCTGTTCTGATTCCTGCCTGTGCCAGCCCCGGTGATTTGTCTGCCAAAGCTTCGGCTTTGGTTCAAGGGCTCACCATTCCGGACAGTTGTGACATATATAGATCTGAAGAAAAAACAGTATTTGTTCATTAAGGGGAGGAGATGCAAAGATGTGGGATAAATGTTTTGTTTTTTTAAAGTTAACCCATATAGGGGTGTGATTTACACAATCAGATTGGTACCAAAATTTAGCCTGAGATATTTGGAAAGCCAAGTGATAATCTTTAAGATCAGGTAAATTAACTACCCCTTGCTTACGAGGTAATGTAAATTTCTTTAATGCAATACGTGGAGTTGAGGAGCACCAAATAAATTTGGTAATGGGAATATCTTTTTTCTTATAAAATGTATTGCCAAATGAGATAGGAATCATACTAAAAAGTAGTTTACTTTAGGTGCTAGAACCATTTTTATAGTTTCTATTCTACTCCACCAGGATAAAAAAAAGAGGGGACCATGAATTTAAAAGATCTGTAGTTATCTTATACATCTTATCTGCATTAATAAGAGTATCTTCTGGAGAAGAACTATACAATATGCCTAAGAATTTAAGATTAATTGGTTCCCAAATGAACGGATATTAAGAGATTTGCTTTTTGAAAACAAACTTGGAAAAGGGCATTATAGCAGATTTTGCTCAATTTATCTTATAACCAGATAGATTAGAGTATGAGTTAATTCAGGATAGTAAATGGGGAATAGAGTCAGTGGATACATATAACAATATGTCATCAGTGTAAATGGATAGTTTTATAGTGATCATTATACAGATTTATGCCTTTTATGTCATGGTTAGAGCAATTGAAATTGTTAGAGGCTCAAGAGCCAAATTAAATAGGAGAGGGGAAAGAGGACAGCCTTGTTTTGTGCCTCTGTTTAAAGTAAATTTGGAAGAGGTTACATTATTGGCGAAAATAAAGGGTTGAGGAGAGTCATAAAGCAGTTTAATCATATTTAGAAAGTTATTTCCAAGACCAAACTATTGCACGGTTTTAAATAGGAAAGGCCATTCAAGTCTATTGGAGGCCTTTTTAGCATCTAAAAAGAGAGCTATTAAAGGGGCATCGATATCGTGGGTGTGAGATAGTATGTTCCATAACAATCTAGAGTTGTATCTGGTCATTCTACCCAGGATGAAGCCATTTTGGTCACAGTGAATAAGCGTAGATATTACAGACTTTAGACAATTAGCTAAACCTTTAGCATAGATCTTGTTATCTATATTAATAAGAGAGACTGGATGACAGTTTTAAATATTTGAAGGGTCTCTGCCTGGTTTAGGAATAACTATTACTATTTTAGATTCTAAAAAAGTTCCCTTATCACCTGAATGTTGGAGTAAATGTTCATATAGAGTAAGAGGTTTGGGGCCAAGAAGGTCTGCTAAGACTGTGTAAAATTTGATGATTAGACCATCATTACCTGGGGCATTGTTGTGGGGGATTTCTTTAATTGCTTTATTAATTTCATCTACGGAGATATTTTTTTCTAAAGCGTCTTGTTGAGAATGGGATAATTGAGGATGTACTAGTTTGTTGATGAAAGGGTCAAATGATGCATTAGGTAAGTTAACTTCTGATTTATATAGTTGTTGATAAAATTGTGAGAATTGAAGGGCTATTTGGGAATGTGTAAGATGAGAGATACCAGATGCATCTATTATGTGGGATATGCAGGAGTGACTTTGTTTAGATTTCAAGAATTGGGCTAACAGATTACCTGTTTTGTTCTTTTCTGCATAATAGACTGATTTCTGTAAGGTTATAGAAGCCATAGCCTCTTTACTTAGGTTAGTGTTTAGGTTGTATTTATTGGAAAGAAGTTTTTGGTAGCTAGTATGATCCTGAGTTTCTAAATAGTTTTTTTCAAGCGATTTGAATTCTTTCTCTAACAAATCTAGTACTTTTTTTTTCTTCTTGTGAATTCCTGCAGAATAGTTTATAATGATCCCCGCTCCCCTAATGGTGGCTTTGTAGGCATCCCACCATATGTTTATAGGGGTACTGTAAATTGGATTATTATCAAAGTAATCGATAGTAGACTACTTTAACAATGATAAAAATGAAGCGTCATTCAGGAGGGTGGAGTTAAATCTCCACGTTGGGGGATTTTTTGGAGAGGATATGTCTGTAAGAGTTAAAGAAATAGTAGAGTGATCAGAGATATTTCTACTATATATTTGGGAATTAGTCACAAAAGGTATTAGGGACTTGGAAATTAATAAGTAATCAATTCTAGAATAGCTTAGGTGAGAAGAGGAAAAAAAGGTAAAGTTCTTTTCTGTAGGATTGACTAGCCTCCATATATCAACTAAGCCAAGAGAATTTTTAATGGAATGGATGGCGATATTTGTTTTAGAAGGAGTATATAAACAGGTGGATTGTCTGTCTAAAAGGGGGTCAAGAATCTGATTGAAATCGCCACCAAGAATTATTGAATTGGGGTGAGAATCATTAATTTCTAGGGCTAATTGATTAAAAAATTCTGGACAATCTTTGTTTGGAGCATATATGTTTAAAAGTGTAAATGCAGTATTATTAAGCATAGCACCTATTTTTACCCATCTACCCTCAGCATCACATGATTGCCCAATAATGGTAAATGGAAGAGATTTCTTATGGAGAATGGGTACGCCATTTTTTTATGAACTGCTGCAGAGTAAGCACAAAGTCAGAAGTTTTTATCACAGAAACGTTTGATATCAACATCTAGAAGATGGGTTTCCTGAATGAAAGCTAGATCCACATTTATTTTGTACAGGTAAATTAGTAGTTTCTTCATTTTGATTGGATTATTTAACCCTTTTATGTTAATGGAGACAATTTTCATACAGAGACAGGAAATATGGAGACAGGGCATAGATACTGTAATGGTTTAACTGAGGGGAAAATAAGGAGTTGCATCCTAATTTTAAAGCACAAAAAAACACATTGCAAGCTGACAAGAATTAGAGTGCCCAAAACCATCATATAGCAGTGAGAGAAATAAATAACAAAAGGCATAATAACAGAGTAATTAGAAATAACAGTGGCACAGAGAGAGTTATTGCAAAAGATGCCAATATCTAAATGTTAAATATGGGTGAAGTGAGGCAGAAAACAAGAGGGAGGAGGTTCAATTGAGATAAAGGATATTTTGCAGAGAGCAATCACTGAAAACATCATAAAGCAGATCAATGCTATTAAGCAAGGAGAGTTGATTACAGACATCGCATAAAAGTGAGAACCTGAAAATAGTCACGTGTAGTCTTATACAGATTAAGGGTAAAGAACAGCATTACTGAAGAACAATGACTATATCAGGAGTTAAAAATCATTAAGGTGAAGGGAATTCGAAATCATAATTCAAACCTGGGACCTTATAAATTATCAGAGAGCGTCCAAGTAAGATTTCACAGCTTAAGGGTCATCAAATGAACAAGTTGAATTGTATAAAGTAACTCACATGCGCACTGGGTAGCGGAGACCAAATTGAGCGCTGAGAGTTCTCAGATGATCCCGCATGGTGAGGAGCTGCTTTCTTCAGTGAACAGTAGATTTACTGAGATCTGAAAAAATTAGAATTTTCATTCCCTCGTGGAAGATTGGTGATTTCATCTTAGCCTTTTGCAGAATAGTGAGTACTTGGGGGTAACGGAGAATCTTCAGCACTAAAGGGCAGGGATGTTGATGTTGATTAGGTCTGTCAGAAGGGACCCTGTGAGCCCGTTCAATTTCCAATGGCGCGTCAAAATTTATATCAAGCAGTGCAGACAGGAACTTCTCTAGAAACTTGATGGGATCCGAGCCCTCTGCGTATTCTTTGATGCCAAGTATTCTTAAATTGTTTATTCACACTCTGTTATTAAGGTCCTCAAGGTGTTTTTTTTAGATTATTGATTTCTTTGGTTTTAGACTGGAGGGAGGAAATCTCCGCGGTGTTTGCATCGCATTTCAGGAATAGAGATTCTACATGTTTGAATCGCTGTAAGTTGAGATTTGATTGTAGATATATCTTCTTTGAATTGTGAGATTGAGAGATGAGTATCCTCAAGAAGTCTTCTATGCGAGAGAAGTTCACGCATTAAACTTTGCATCGTGACTTCTTCAGTATGAGACTCGGTCGCCGTTATTCCTTGAGCCGGAGAATCATGTTGAGGCTTTTTAGAAGCGTGAGACATAGGTTGCTTACCTTCTGCTTGTGTGGATTTGTTTGGCATTCTTAATTAATTCGATTTATATGAATATTGCTACTGAAATCATAAAATGTTGATGGCTATCTGCAGGATTCTTTTTCTAAGAGCGGGAGCTAACAAATTAAGCCACCATTCTTTAAAGTGCTCACTAGCGCCCCCTTCCCAAGCTTTGTTTGAACCATGAAAGCTTTACCTAAGGAACTGATCCTTTGTGTTAATTTTTTTTATCTGGTAGACTTCAGTTTTTTACTTTCAAGAAGAATGAATCCAGAAATCCCCTTTTAAGCTGTATGGGGTGACATGTAGACACTTATCTGGGAATGTAGACCTTGCTTGAATGAAAAACTTTGGTCTTTCTTGTACAGTGGTGCACTTGCTGCTCTAGCGTAGTCTGCTTGATATTTCTTGCAACCTGTTCTTTAATCAACTTAAAGGGAAAGAAACCCTTTCTTTCTATTAGATGCAAGCTTCTACAAGTGACCTTACATTTTTTTTAATACTGTGGCTAAGGTAACTAAATAAAATCAATAAATAATTATTGTCCCTACTGAATGTCCTGTCTGATTTACTTTCCATAGCTATGCAAGAGCACTTGGCTTATGAGAATTAATTACAACTTGCATTCAGTTTCCACCACAGTCTTAAGTCTCATCACAGCAAATAGATTTTTGTGACAGGCTTTCACTCCAATCAGGCACACTAGAGCATATGGACTTAGTGGCAGCAAGCCAGCAAAAGAACACCAGCCCACCTTAAACAGAGATTTCAGGCAAGAGTTTAATCAGGCACATTGGAGCATATGGACCCTTTTTGTGACAGGCCAACAAAAGAGCACTGGCTTTTCTGTTCAAGCACAGCCCAATCTCTACAGTCACCAGGCACCATCAAGCTTCCAGTTAGCCTGTGACCTCTCTGGGATCCAGGTTATCTCAGCTGCTTTCACAGTTTTTATACTCTTCAGACACTTTACCAAGAAAACTTTTCTTTTAACGCATTCTTACTCTCTCATCAATACCTGTGGCAAAACCTTGTTTAGGTTCTGTTCAGCTTTCCAGTCACTAGTTGTTCACACAATTTCACTCTCACCCACATAGCATCAGACATACACGTCCTTCTCCCTGGGTGTCTTCAGCTATAATCAAGCTCTCTCTAACTTATTGAAATCTTAATTTTTCTCTCTCCCCACACAATTAAATGCATTTTTCTCCCAACCCAACCCCCCAGGTTTTCCAAAAGAGGCTCTCATAAATCCATAAGTACCAAAAATATAAACAAAAAAATTAACCCTTTCAATGTCAGATCCACATAACCTACACTGACCGAAGTAACCCCCCCCCCCCCCAATTCTTTAAAATAATTTAATACCAGAACCTGTCCCCAAGGGACAGTCTGAAAGAAAAACACCCCAAAACAGCTAAAATAAAATTAAGCCAAACCAAGGTCAGAAGACCTCTTACTTTGGTCCCCTGACGTCCACCAGGTGGTTCAAATCTTCCCTGGGGATCCCAGTGGACCCCTTCACCCCCCAGATGCCAGCAGTGAAAGGTTGTGAATGGCCTGGTTCTCCAGCAGGGCAGCCCATAAATTGAGGGAAATATAAATGTTAATGTTTATAAAATAGCTGATATAAGCATTTACTTTCTAAAATGGCTAACATAAACATTTATGTTCCCATGCATAAACGCTGATGCTGCTATTTCATAACATAAATGTGTATGTATCCATGTTGGCTCATTGATATCTTACACCAGGCTTGTCAAAGTTCAGTTCCTGAGGGCTACAAACAGTGAATTCAATGAGTATATCCTGTCCTGTTTGAGGCCCTCAAGGATTGAACCTGGACAAGCCTGTTTTAGATGCTTGTTTTCCTAAAATGGATGTTCCTGTCCCATTTAATCGACACTTAAAAGTATATTTTTCCTTGCATTTTAGAACAGGCTCAGTGGCAGCAGATCCTTTTCTAAAATATTAGTGGAACTTGAAACATCCGAGTCCTATTTGTATGTCTTTTCTAAAATCTGCCTCCACACAAGTAGTTCAAATCCAGTACATTTTTTAAAATTGCTATTTGGTTGCAGAATTACCTAGCATGCTTCAGCAAATATCTGTTTTATCATAAAATAGACATAGAAATGTATGTTATGCTTTTTCTCATTTATGTGATTTTTATTTGAAAAACATTTTCTTTCCATTTCTTTATCAAATAAAAATGATTCTTCCACTTACAAGGTAGGATGATATCTTCCACCCAGGACAGTTTTCAAAATCAATCATTCTGCAAGCAGACACTTCACACAATAGAAAAGGGCATGTGGACATAAAAGCATGTTTATTATAATTATTCTTATAAATATCCAGCTTCACTTTATAACAGAATGCCTATGTGAATCAAAAAAAGGTGCCTGTTTTAATCTTATTTTATACAAGCAACATAGATACCTATGTGCATCTATAAAATAGGCTTCTAGGACAAGCCAGCTTGTGCACACAGGTGGATACGCTAATTTATACCTGCTTTAAAAAAAGGTGTAAATGTGTGCATGTACTCATAGTAACATAGTAGATGATGGCAGAAAAAGACCTGCACGGTCCATCCAGTCTGCCCAAGAAGATAAACTCACATGTGCTACTTTTTGTGTATGCCTTACCTTGATTTGTGCCTGTCCTTTTCAGGGCACAGACCATATAAGTCTGCCCAGCATTATCCACGCCTCCCAACCACCAGCCCCGCCTCCCACCACCGGTTCTGGCACAGACCGTATAAGTCTGCCCAGCACTATCCCCGCCTCCCAACCACCAGTCCTGCCTCCCACCACCGGCTCTGGCACAGACCGTATAAGTCTGCCCAGCATCATCTCCACCTCCCGCCACCGGCTTTGCCACCCAATCTCGGCTAAGCTCCTTAGGATCCATTCCTTCTGAACAGGATTCCTTTATGTTTATCCCACGCATGTTTGAATTCCGTTACCATTTTCGTTTCCACCACCTCCCACGGGAGGGTATTCCAAACATCCACTACTCTCTCCGTGAAAAAATACTTCCTGACATTTTTCTTGAGTCTGCCCCCCTTCAATCTCATTTCATGTCCTCTCGTTCTACCGCCTTCGCATCTCTGGAAAAGGTTTGTTTGCAGATTAGTACCTTTCAAATATTTGAACATCTGTATCATATCACCCCTTTTTTTCCTTTCCTCCAGAGTATACATGTTCAGGTCTGCAAGTCTCTCCTCATACGTCTTGTAACACAAATCCCATACCATTCTCGTAGCTTTTCTTTGCACCGCTTCAATTCTTTTTACATGCTTAACAAGATATGGCCTCCAAAACTGAACACAATACTCCAGGTGGGGCCTCACCAACGACTTATACAGGGGCATCAACACCCCCTTTCTTCTGCTGGTCACACCTCTCTCTATACAGCCTAATAACCTTCTAGCTATGGCCACCGCCTTGTCACACTGTTTTGTCGCCTTCAAATCCTCAGATACTATCACCCCAAGATCCCTCTCCCCATCCGTACCTATCAGACTCTCCCCACCTAACACATACGTCTCCCATGGATTTCTACTCCCTAAGTGCATCACTTTGCATTTCTTCGCATTGAATTTTAATTGCCAAACCTTAGACCATTCTTCTAGCTTCCGTAGGTCCTTTTTTATGTTTTCCACTCCCTCCGGGGTGTCCACTCTGTTACAGATCTTAGTATCATCCGCAAATAGGCCAACTTTACCTTCTAACCCTTTGACAATGTCACTCACAAATATATTGAACAGAATCGGCCCCAGCACCGATCCTTGAGGCACTCCACTACTCACCTTTCCCTCCTCCGAGCGAATTCCATTCACCACCACCCTCTGGCATCTGTCCGTCAACCAGTTCCTAATCCAGTTCACCACTTCAGGTCCTATCTTCAGCCCATCCAGTTTATTTAAGAGCCTCCTGTGGTGAACCGTGTCAAAAGTTTTGCTGAAATCTAAGTAGATTACATCCATAGCTCGTCCCTGATTCAATTCTCCTGTCACCCAATCAAAGAACTCAATGAGATTCGTTTGGCACGATTTCCCTTTGGTAAAACCATGTTGTCTCGGATCTTGCAACTTATTGGCTTCCAGGAAATTCACTATCCTTTCCTTCAGCATCGCTTCCATTACTGTTCCAATAACCGAAGTGAGGCATGTATTCCCATAGTTTATAAAATATGCACATGACACAACTCTGCTCCTGTTTCTTCCAAACTAATGGGTCCTATTTACATGGTGGTAAGAGCTCCCATGCTAGTCCTGTGCTAATCGGATAGCGAGTGGTAATAGCGTTATCTGATTAGCACAGGTATGCCTACTCTCTGCCCCCAACACGCCTCCCACACTGGAAAATAAAAAATATTTTCCAGCACGGAATTAGTGTGTGCTAAGCGGAACACTACCACAGGACCATCTAAATAAGCATTGTGTGCTTATTAGATATTCCATCACCATTATGCTTGCATCGTATTATATCTCTGTTATTTGAATTTCAGTGCTGTTAAATGTGTATATTTTTAATCCTGTTTCATTGTAGTCTTATTATTAGGTTTCAATTTGCTATTTTCAAGTTCTCCTCTTTCATTGTACTTATGTTTATACTTGTATACTTTACTATTATTAACAAAATTGTAAGTTTGATGTTAAACTGTACCTCCTGAACACTGCCTTGGGTGACTCTTCATAAAGGCGGTTAATAAATCCCAATAAATAAATAAATCTCATGGTAGTGCTCTTTTAGCATGTGGTAGACCCGCACCTACTGCGGATTATTTATTTATTTGTTGCATTTGTATCCCACATTTCCCCACCAATTTGCAGGCTCAATGTGGCTTACATTATGCCGTAGTGGCGATCGCCATTTACGGGTTGAGAATTACAAGTGGTATCGCATTAAGGCGTATAAATATTAAAGTAGAATACAAAGTGCTATTCCCAGAGGCCCCTAAGCCTCTGGGAATGCCTGCACCTAGATTGCATAAAGTAGAATAAACTTCTTTCCATTCATGTACTTTTTACATGTGTATGACTTCACACAATTTTAAAAAAGCTTATCTTGCATGTAAATCAGGTTTTATGTAGAGGAAAAGCTGTATAAACTTTCTTATGATTATTGTTATGCATAACAGACACACATGGTAGGCAGTTTCTGTTTCTTGAAGCTTACAATCTAATGAAGGAATAGAAAATACTACAGATAAAGGTATGGCAAGAAAGGAGTATAAACAGTGGGGCCAGCTGCAGGGAGTGAGGCCTCCTCTTTCAAGAAGCAGAGCTAGAATAATGGGCTTAGAACAGTATTTTATATTGGCCTATATATAAGGACTGTAGAGTGAGAGAATAAGTGGGAGAGCAAAATACAATATAACAAGGGCATTGCTTTTCCTCAATTCTAACCTTACAAGTTAGAACAAAAACCAGCCAGTTTATAAAACTCCCAATCTGCATGCTGCCCAGCTGAATGGCAGACTCCAAGGAAAGTTAGAAAAGATTATTTTCTTTTACACTCAGATACTATTTTTATCAACAAGTTAATTGCAAACATGGGCTCCTCAATTCCTCCAATATAGATAGAGAGGCCCATACTCCTTATCAGTCTACTATTAAACAGGCACTTAGATTTCAAAGTTATTTCTCAAAGACAGTATAACAAATGCATTTCTTTTCCTTTAAACCAATCTCATGTTAGTGCAAATACCAGCATAAGTATGATAATTTTTGAAATCCATTATCTGGTGCTGTGTCACAGCTGAATGGCAGAATCCAAGTAAAGTCTGTACGTCATATGAAAGAAAATGACACTATCAACTTTGATAATTAATATTGTCTTCCTGTTCTTCATTCTTCTGACTTTTACAAAATTAAATGGTCCAAGATTATTTTTTGTGGTTGTAAATGATAATAAAATATCTTCAGTCAATATGCATAAACATTAATTTAAAATGGTAACATTATATAGTATACTGCAACTGATAAATATTAAACATTATGGAATTCCTTTTCAAAAGAGAAAAACATCTCAAAAGCAGCACACATTTTATTGCCAAAATGTCGAAATTGTGGCAAAACGCGCCAGATGGACATTTTTATTGCCAGAACATCTAAATCTTGATTTTTGAAAAGGCAGAATTGGGATTTTTTTCAGAGTATATCCAAATAGCAAGAGAGTGTGCTGGAGGCGTGTCTTAGACAGGACTTGGGTGAGATTACAAGATGGACATTTTTTTGCGATAATGGAACACAAACAGAAATTCACGGTAGAAAAGAACTGCCTACCATGTGTGTTTTTATCTAGACCTGATTCAGTTACAACAAAGTCAGGAAAAGGTGGTCTAACTGACCAACTGACCACTGGAGACATAAAGGCATGACCCCCCCTTTAATCCTCCAATGGTCATGGAGCCCCCCCCCCCCCATTCCCTCCAAAGATATGACAGTGACAGTAGATACCAGACTCTATGACAGCTCCAAATATTATGGTCATTTCTAAGAAAGCAGCAAGCAAATGGATGGAGTAGCCTCATGGTCAATGTGGTGGACAGTGAACTATGCAACCCAGGTTCAATTCCTACTTTAACTCTTTCATTTCAGTACAACTATGTGAGCCCTCCTGGAACATAGACATACCTCCTGTACTTAAATATATAGGTGATCTGCAAGCCTGAGGGCTATTGCAGTTGTGGACCTTTAGGTACAATAGTAATTCTCTGCTCACCATACACTATGAAGGGCTTTAGGTGGGATTTGTACCTGGTTCCTTTATGTCAAGCCCACTAGGCTGCCCCTCTGCACTGCTGGGATATGTGTAGCCAGCTCACTAGGAATGCTACCAGACAGACATCCATATGGCATGTTTTTCTATGATTTTCCCTGGGATTTTTTATTTTATTTAAAAAAAATGGTATTTACAGATGGATGTATTCAGACTGGAGGTTGGGATGTAGAAGCGACCCCTCATTCTGAGTGATGAGGGTTGGAAAACACTCCAATCTCCATGGTTCCTTGGAGGACAACTCCAGAAGAAGAGGGAACCAAATCTGACGCAGCCAGAAGAGTGCAATCAGGATCATGGTTCTGTGGTCTTGCTTTTAGTTTTAGCAAAGTCTTCCCTACTAGAGGTATGGGAGGATTCGTATACAGAAGACCTGTTTCCCAGTGAAGGAGAAAGGCGTCTGGAACTATTCTGTCATGGGCCTGAAGCCTGGAACAGAACTGAGGGAATTTGTGATTGATTTGAGTGGCAAAAAGATTCACAATCGGAAAATCTTCTGGGCTATGCCCATATTCAGTGACCACTTGTGAGGTTGCATTACCAGACTGCTGTTTACACCCGCCAGATAAGTGGCTTGGAGATACATGCCTTGATGGGGTGCCCAAAGCCACATCTGGACAGCTTCCTGACACAGAAGGTGAGAAACAGTGCCCCCCTGATTGTCTGTTTGAGTCAAGATGGTTAGACAGCCGATCTCTAAAAGCCTTTAGACTATTCCAGATCGCTCGTAATTCCAGGAGGTTGATCTGAGGACCTGTTTCCCAGAATGACCAGGCTCCTTGAGTGTGAAGCCCATCCACATGAGCTCCCCACCCTAGGAGGGATGCATCCGTAGACAGCACTTTTTGTGGCTGAGGAATTTGGAATGGTTGTCCCATGGTCAATTGGACCGGATTGTCCATCACTGGAGAATTTCAAAAAACAGTGGATAGTTGGATCACATCCTCCAGATCCCCTGCAGCTTGACACCACTGGAAAGCTAGGGTCCATTGAGCTGATCTCATATGTGCCATGAGTGTTACATGAACTGTGGAGGCCATGTGCCCCAAAAGTCTCAACATCTGCCGAGCTGTAACCTGCTGAGACGCTTGAACTGTGGATACCAGGGACAGGAAGTTGTCTGCCCTTGTCTCGGGGAGATAAGCTTGAGCTGTCTTTGTGTCCAGCAGTGCTCGAATGAACTCTAATTTTTAAACAGGAGTGAGATGGAACTTGTAGTAATTTATTACAAACCCCAGTAGCTCTAGCACGATGTAAGCCACATTGAGCCTACAAATAGGTGGGAAAATGTGGGATACAAATGTAACAAATAAATAAATAGCACCTGAATAGTCATTTGCACAGACTCCAGAGCACCGTCCTCCAAGGTGCTCTTCACCAGCCAACAGTCGAGATAAGGAAACACAAGCACTCCCAGTCTGCGTAGCAATGCTGCAACTACCGCAAGACACATTGTGAATAATCTGGGCGTAGACGCCAGGCCAAAGGGCAGTACACGGTACTGAAAGTGGTGTGTTCCCAGCCGAAATCAAAGATACTTCCTTTGAGCTGTATCGAGATGTGTGTATAAGCATCCTTTAAGTCCAGAGAGCATAGCCAGTTGTTCTCCTGAATCATGGGAAGAAGGGTGCCCAGGGAAACCATCCTTAACTTTTCTCGGACTAGGAATTTATTCAAGGCCCTTAGGTCTAGGATGGAATGAATCACCCCTGTTTTCTTTTGCACAAGGAAGTACCTGGAATAGAATCCCAGCCTTTCTTCTCCTGGTGGAACAGGTTCGACCGCATGGGTCTTTAGAAGGGCGGAGAGTTCCTCTGCAAGTACTTGCCTATGCTGGGAGCTGTAAGAATGAGCTCCTGGTGAGCAATTTGGAGGTTTGGATTCCAGTTTGAGGGTGTATCCTAACCAGACTATTTGAAGAACCCACCAGTTGGAGGTTACGAGAGGCCACCTTTGGTGAAAAAACATTAACCTCCCTCCAACTGGCAAGCCGTTCGGCACGGACACTTTTACTGAGGCTAAGCTTAACTGAAGCCAGTCAAAAGCCCGTTTCTTGCTTTTGCTGTGGAGCAGCAGGGGCCTTGGGTGCATGCTGTTGACGAGAATGAGCATGCTGGGGCTGAGCTTGAATAGGCTGCTGAGAAGTTGGAGTGTACCTACGCCTAGCATAGGAATAGGGAGCACTTTGCTTCCCACCAAAATACCTCCTAGTCGAGGAGGTTGTAGCAGAAGGCACCCGACGGGAGAGAGAGAATCCTTAGCATCATTTTGCTTCTTGATCTGGTCAACAAGATCCTCTACTTTTTCTCTAAAAAGATTATCCCTCAGGCAAGGTACATCCATCATCCATTGCTGGACCGAATGATCCAGGTCAGAGACACACAGCCATGAGAGTCTTCACATCACTATACCCTGAGCAGCGATTCTGGATGCCACATCAAAAGAATCATAAGCCAGGAATTTACGACACTCCTTTTGCTGCCTGACCACCTGGCGAAAAGGCTTGGCCTGCTCCAGAGGGAAGGCATCAACCAAGTTAGACAGCTGCCTCACCAAGTTCCACAAGTGTACGCTTGTGAAGAGCTGGTAGGATTGGATATGGGCGGCGAGCGTAGCGATCCGATACATCTTCCTTCCAAAAGAGTCCAAGGTCCTAGCTTCTCTGCCTGGGGGCGCCGAGGCATAGTCCCTAGTACTCTTGGCTCTCTTGAGGGCAGAGTCCACCACCATGGAATTGTGGGGTAATTGAGACCTCATCAACCCAGGTTCACCGTGGATTCGATACTGGGAATCAGCTTTCTTCGGGATCACAGGACCAGACAGAGGGAATGACAGGTTCCGTATAATGACTTCCTTCATTACCATATGCAAAGGAGCTGACACAGCCTCTTTAGGTGGCGAGGGATAATCTAGGCAGATCTATATTTCATATAAGAAACCTAGCTTTCCTTTAAAGAGTCTCTTAAGTTGAAAACCAAACGGGTTAAAGAATGTTACTTCTTCCTGCTATTCTGTAGTCACATAAGTGGGGATTTCATGCCTATTTCTTCTCTTTATTGCCAGTATATAAGACCCACAACCCTTTTTGGGTTTTTTTTTTTTTGTTCCACAAAGAGCATAGTTTAAAAGGACAGATCTGATGTATTGGAAGAGCTGAACTGTTGAGATTTGCATACATACACAGGTCTGAGCACAAAGTGGGGAACTGGATTGGAGACTGGATGACTGACAGAATAAAGGGGGTGCTAGTAAATGAAATTTACTCAGAGAAAGGTAAGTAGTGAGTGCCTCATGGATCTGCATGGGATCAATTCTATTCAATATACTTGTAAATGAAATTGACAAAGGCTTAGACGGAAAATTTTGCTCTTTTGCAGGTCACACCAAGATTTGCAACAGAATGGACACCCGGAAGGGCAGACAGCATGAGAAGAGATCTACAAAATATAATGCTTGGTAATACAATTTAATGTGAAGAAGGGTTAAGTGATGTACTTGAGGTGTACCAGGCAAAAAAACTGCAAAGGAACAAAAAAGAAACCTCTCACAGATGGTGTCCAAGAAGCTTTCTTTATTTTAGTAAACTTCAAGAACAATAAAGGAGACCCGGCATGACTCGTGTTTCGGCCTTCTGACCTTCATCAGGGGTCTAAAAAATAGAAAACTATACTCAAATAAAAACCTATACCATATAAATAAATTTGAAAAGACATATAAATATATATTTTTTAAAAATAAATGTTTTAAGAAAAAATAATAATATATGTAAAAAGATATATACAAAGAGACTTAAGACATATAAGGAACTTAAGACATATAAAGCATACATAATGTGTAAAAAAAAGTGTTCCTACCTAGGAATTTGTCATATCTTACATATTCCCAGAAAAGTTCATCAAAAAAAGTTTCTTACTGACGATACAAAACAAGATGTAAAATGTAAAAATTTTGTTCTTTAAGAGACACCATCTGTGAGAGGTTTCTTTTTTGTTCCTCTACTGTTTTTTGCCTGGTGCATCCTATCTGTGGAGTTTTTCTTCTGCTTGTGACTTAGTACTTGAGGTGTAGAAATCCAATAGCACAGTAAAAGCAAGGGGGTGAGACCAGGAGGTGCTGAAGCCCCTGTACAAGTCATTGGTGAGGCCCAATTTGGAGTACTGTGTTCAGTTTTGGAGGCCATATTAAGAAGAAGGTGACAAAAATGATATGGGGTTTGTACCAAAAGGCTTATGAAAAGATGACCTGAATATGTATACCCGAGGAAAGGAGGGATAGGGTAGCTATGATATAGATGTTTAACTTAAAGGTATTAATATACAAATACATATCTTCCATTGATGTGGAAGTAGGAGAACTAGAGAACATGACTTGAAGTTACAGGATGGTAGACTTAAGAGTAACATCAGGAAATACTTTTTCACAGAGAACGTAGTGGATGCTTGGAATGCCCTCCTAGCAGAGGTGGGGAAGACACAAAGTGTGACGGAATTCAAAAATAAAAAGATTTTGATGTCTTATGATGGGCAGGAGTGGTACATATTCAGCAATTCCTGTGGCTGAGAACTAAGACTAGTGCATGGCAGACTTCTACAGTCTGTGTCCTGTATGCTACTATAATACCTGGAGTTGCACATACAGGACTAGATTCTATATATCACACCTAAAAAGCAGCACAAAAAAATATGCCTAGGAGTATTCTACAAAGGGCGCCTAAATGTAGGCATACTTTATAGAATACTCCTAAATTTCAATGTGGTTTACAGAATACGCTGAGCACCTGTCCGTGTGACTAAATTTAATTGCAGGCAGTTTCACCAAGTAAACCTTGGTGTAAATGCTGAAGCATAAATTAGGTGCAGACCAGGTGTATTCTAGTAAAAGGGCTCCTAAGTCTGTCATATTTTACAATATATAGTATTTGTTTGTGACTGGGTATTCTGTCAATTAACCAGATTCTGTCTGAATTATTCTAGTGTCAGGTCCTGATAGTCTTTAACTTACAGGCCATAAAATTTTTAATAGTGCTTAAAATGTGAAAAAAAGGACTAATGACCTTTTCCACATATAATTGCTACCTCTGGTAAAGCTGAAAATAGAAATGGATAGTCTAGGATCCGTAAGAGAGAGATGGAAGGTGACATTGTTGAGATTTTATGTACCATTTTATTTTTTTATTGAATTTGTATGCTCTAATTGACTCAGGTGTTCTACTGGAAACTTTAAAGTATCTAAATTTCTCAACATGAACTGTGTTAACATCAGTGAAAAATTCAGTAGAGGTTCCTTGGGCTATATGAGAAAGGCTTCTGTGAAAGAACCCCCTGGGGAGGCTGATGTGCATTTTGAAAACTAATTTTACAATACTGTGATAAAGTAGAAGGATTGGAATAGTTGCTCACTGTAGGATTTACATCTCATTAAGAAATGGAAATGAGTTAATCTGTTCCTTGGTATTTATTTGCACATTTCTTGGACTATTTTCCACCTTTGCAATGTTGTCTCTGAATGTCATCATCTTCATTCTATTTCATGACACATGTTTGCACAGTCATTCTAAAAGTGTTCTTTAATTAACCTTTGGGATGAAATGAATGTAAGTACACCACTGCACTATTTTTCTGTAATTTGGAGCGTGGCAATCAAAGTCACTGGTTTAATGCCTCCCCCTAGGAATCCTCATTGGTAAGGAGAGATTGGCAACATGCTCAGCCTCACTGAAAGATCTGACCTGATTTTATTTATTCATAAAGCGCAATGCTAGTTATTTATGAGAACTCTTGAAGGTAAATCACATTAGCCTATATTCCCTTTTCTGCTAAGGTGCTTGCACCTAAAGCCAATCAAGGTGATTTGCTTATCATTCATCTGAGACTTTTGTTTTATAAGTGCATTAATTGATTCTGAGTATTTTGCATACAACTGCATGCATTTTCTTGGATTTTTCTGAATGTAGAAAATGGAAGCTGGCTAAAAAGTTCCAGTTTGAATTAAATATACTTCCCTGCAAGAATTTTTATTTCTGTACATTGTAAAATATATTTTGGGGGTTATTTTATAATCATCT
Organism: Microcaecilia unicolor; assembly: GCF_901765095.1. Taxonomy (NCBI): domain Eukaryota; kingdom Metazoa; phylum Chordata; class Amphibia; order Gymnophiona; family Siphonopidae; genus Microcaecilia; species Microcaecilia unicolor. Next base: position 160,313,104 of record NC_044033.1, read on the forward strand.
CCATGTGTAAATAGTGACATTTAGATATGTAGATTGCATGCATTTTTAAATGTTGATTACAGAAAACCACTATTTACGTGTGGCAATACACACCATGCAGAGATTTCAAGGGGGTGTAGTGGTGACATGGTTAGACATTGCTTTTGCGGGATTAACATCTAAACTTTATTTCCCATTTCATAAAGGAAGCACACATTTCTGTCAAGTTTTACACCAGATCAAATGCACACATGAAAGTGCTCATTTTGGTCAAGGTTTTACACAACAGTTTAAAGGAATATTTCTCCTTAAGTCACTAGTTTATTTGTGCCTTCAAAAAAACAAAAACAAAAAACATTGCAGATTCACAATTTAAATGTTTGGAATTATGTGGCTAGGTTTGTAAAAACTGATCAATCAGGGCTGGGCAAAACATTAGACATGACTAGGTTGTTACACAGGGCAGCAATTTCTTGGGGGCAGCTGCAATCAAAGCAAAACAATACAGTAGGTTGTGAGAGCCACACAAACTCAAATAACCATCAGCACATACTTTACCTGCATTTTTATGGGATGTTTATGTACTGATCATTATTGATTAATTGTCAACATCTTGGAGAGGGGAGAGGCATGGGCGTAGTTTAACAGTTTCATTTGGGGAGGGGCAAGGGTGGGGCGTGGCACATTAGCATATTCATTTGCATACATACACCTTATACATATTAATTATAGTTATTCAAAACACACACACAAGCCTAGAACACTGAATATGAAGCCAATTATATATATATATATATATATATATATATATATATATATATATATATATATATATCATCTCCAACGTGCTGAAGCTGTCACGTCTGTGGCCGTGACCACCCTCATACTTACCCTGTTTCTGGGAGTCAGTGGCTGTGCTGGCTTCTGCTTGTCTCTGTGTCTGTCTGTCTTAGTTTCTCTCTGGCTCTGTGTGCTGATTGCCTTACTGGACCTTACCTGTGTGGGCTATGCCTCTTCCAAGATGGCTGCCAACTCCTCTATGCCAGTATCCAAGATGGCTCCCGCTTGTTCTGCCTGTGGGCTGACTTCTCTGAGTGTCAAGCCTCTGTTTGGAAGCAAGGTGATTGTTGCAGCTGTGCCTCTGGTGTTGAAGGGCTTTATTAATCACTTAGAGACTGCAGCCCTTGCCTTTGCATTTCGTCTAAGGGCCCTGGTATGTAGAGTGTGCTGTGCACTGCTACATTGTCCAGCTCAGTGTGAGTTCCTAGTGTTTGACTAGTTAGCTTGGGCACAGCTTTGCTTGTTACCCTGTGTACAGCTTTACTAGATCTGCTGTGTTTGCTCAGTATATGTTTCTAGTGTATGACTTGTTAGTTTGGGTACAGCTTTGCTTGTTAGCCTGTGTACAGCTTTACCAGATCTCCTGTGTTTGCTTAGTGTATGTTTCTAATGTTTGACTTGTTAGCTTGGGCACAGCTTTGCTTGATTAGCCTGTGTACAGCATTACCAGATCTCCTGTGTTTGCTTAGTGTATTGCTTTGAACCCGCCTACTGCCGGAACCCGGACATTCCCTGCCTGTCTGCCTTGCTTTCGCCTAGGTGCCTGGGGGCACTTCTGTATCCTGATTCCTGCTGTTCCTGCTTGCAAGTCCCAGTTCCGGTTTTTCCTGTAAGCCCTGCCGGCTGCCCAAACCTGAGGGCTCAACCCTTGGGGAAAGGTGGCTAAGCGTAGGTGAAGCCTAGGTCCAGTGTGTTCCTGTCCAGTGGTATCACGTCTGTGGTCATGACCACCCTCAGCCTTACCTTCTTTCTGGGGGTCAGCAGCTCTGCTGGCTTCTGTTTGTGTTTGTGTTAGTCTTGTCTCTGTCCTGGTGTGCTGGCTGCTTCCAGCATGAACCTGATTGCTTCACTAGACCTCACCTGTGTGGGCTATGTCTCTCTAGGGAGCCAGCATCTAAGATGGCTGCCACCGGCTCTGTGCCAGCTTCCAAGATGGCTCCTGCTTGTCTTTCCTGTTGGCTCACTTCCTATGTGTGTCAAGCGTCTCTTTGGGGTCAGTGTACTTCCTGCTTCTGTCCTACTGCAGGTGACTCATCAGTGAAAGCCTTCATAAGGAAGACGCCACCGAGAAGCCAGGGAAACCGTGAAGCGTCTCAAGCACCAGGCGTCCGCCCCTCCCTCTCTCTGTCTCCTCACAGTGATAGCCCATCGAGAACTGCGCTGCCCACCCTCTTCTCGAAGTCATCCACCAGTGACCCCTATGCCCCCCAGACTGCACTCATCAGACAGAGCAGAAGAAGTCTGTGGTGATATGCACTCTCCAGTTAATTGATGATGAATATCACTACTTAGGCAGTTAGAAGCAATTTAACTGGGACTGAAACCTCTCCTGAATGGATATATTGCTTTAAAAATCTGATGTTGGGTTTTGTTTTGTTTTTCTTTTGTGCGTATGTGTGTTGATGGTGGCAGTGTTTACTTCTTTGTGATGACAAAAGATAGAGCTGACAGACAGCAAATCACTCCATGTGACAAAAGATTGAGTGGAACTAACAACAACAATACAGCAGAAGAACCACTTGGTGGAGTGGCATGACTTGGAACAGGCTGGGCAAACAGTTACATGGTGTGAGGCAATATGGAAGGAAGATAATGTTCTTTCTTTTTTTTGATTTTGAATGTGAACCTATCTGAAGCCACTTTAAACAGGACACCAAACAGCTGCAATTAGAATGACAACTGACAAAACCACAGCAACACTCAAAGCAAAGAATGTGGATATGCATTGCTTTAGTGGACTCAGCCCTCTTCACCGTCACATGGAAACTGAGGGAGATCCTGATGACGTAAACTTTTGAAGCATTGAACCTGAAAAAAATGTATCTAGGCCTGTCTGGGTTGTCTCAATCTTGTAATATGTAAGTCAAGACATATTTTTGTTTTTACCCAAATAAGAAACAGTTTGGTAAATTTTCTACCAGATGTGCTTATACTTGGAAGAGTCTTAGCCTGATACCAGTCCAGTTTTAGAAGCCAAATGTAAAACCTATGGAGCTACCTTTAAAAAGTCATAAGCAAGACAGGATGAAGGACAGACCCAGAAACTTTGCTGAGTTATCAAACTGGACTGTCTTTCTCCCATAAAAGCCCTAAATAGAGAAGACATGCTGGATATGTCCAGAGTGAGAACAAAAGACCTGATGTTTTTTTAACAGATTCTCGACTCAGGGTGCCAGCATAGATGTCTGCTATAGAAGTCTGGTCTTTTTTTTATTTGGATTCCTTCCAACTAAATTTAACAGACCCCAAGTACTAACTGACAGTCTTTAAAGTTAAAATGGCTGCCTCAGATTAACTAGCTTGAGGGAACAAGAAACTTTCTGAGGGGTCAAGTGCAATGCAGAAATCCTACAATTTAGAGAGAGAGAGAGAGAGAGAGAGAGAGAGAAAGAACGAACGAACTATGTTTTGCTCTTGTTTTAATTCTACCTCCTTGCCAGATACCACTTGCACAGTACCATAAAGAAATTGCTCAATTTGCGGATGCCTCTGAGTGTACTTGTTAGTCTACTACTAATCATTTCTATAGTGCTACTAGACATATGCAGCGCTGTACAAATTATATGAAGGTACTTTTTCTGTCCCTAGAGGCCTTACAAGCTAAGTTTTTGTACCTGGGGCAATAGAAGGTTAAGTGACTTGCCCAAGGTCATAAGGAGCTGTAGTGGGAATTGAACCCAGGTTGCCAGAATCAAAGCCCATTGCCCTAATCATTAGGCTACTGTGCCACTCAGGATAACTCCATACCTTGAAGCAAGAGAGAGGTGTGAAATCAATAAACCTGGTTACTTTGCTGTCCTATAGATCCTTTTGCACTGTGCAACTAACTGCTGTCTATTGTGGTGCAAATATTCTATTTTACTTTATCAAATATACAATCTGATGGAGACATTTTGAAAATGTTTATATTTATCTTTTTAATGAATACAGTCTTTAGACTAGGGGGTTCTAGTCACACACCTTGCCAATCAGGTTTTCAGAATATCCACAATGAATATGCGCAAGATAAATATTAATATGCACTACCTCCTCTGTATGCAAATCTAGCTCATGTATATTTATTGTGAGTATCTTGAAAACCTGACTGATTTGGTGTGTTCCAAGGCCTGGGTTGAGAATCACTACTTTAGACTAATTATTGTTCTGGCTGCAACGCTGAATAAATTATAAGAATAGCCATACCGGGTCAGACCATGGCTTTTCCTACCATCTCTATGCTGATGACTCCCAAATCTACCTTTCTACCCCTGATATCTCACCTTGCATCCAAACCAAAGTTTCAGCGTGCTTGTCTGACATTGCTGTCTGGATGTCAACGCCACCTGAAATTAAATATGACCAATAACGAGCTTCTCATTTTCCCCCCTAAACCCACCTCCCCACTCCCCCCGTTTTCTATTTCTGTTGATGGCTCTCTCATTCTCCCTGTCTCCTCAGCTCGAAACCTTGGGGTCATCTTTGACTCTTCTCTCTCCTTCTCTGCTCATATCCAGCAGATTGCCAAGACCTGTCATTTCTTTCTTTACAACATCCGTAAAATCCGCCCCTTTCTTTCCGAGCACTCTACCAAAACCCTCATCCACACCCTTGTCACCTCTCATTTAGACTACTGCAATCTGCTTCTTGCTGGCCTCCCACTTAGTCACCTCTCCCCTCTCCAGTCAGTTCAAAACTCTGCTGCCCGTCTCGTCTTCCGCCAGGGTCGCTTTACTCATACTACCCCTCTCCTCAAGACCCTTCACTGGCTCCCTATCCGTTTTCACATCCTGTTCAAACTTCTTCTACTAACCTATAAATGTACTCACTCTGCTGCTCCCCAGTATCTCTCCACACTCATCCTTCCCTACACCCCTTCCCGTGCACTCCGCTCCATGGATAAATCCTTCTTATCTGTTCCCTTCTCCACTACTGCCAACTCCAGACTTCGCGCCTTCTGTCTCGCTGCACCCTACGCCTGGAATAAACTTCCTGAGCCCCTACGTCTTGCCCCATCCTTGGCCACCTTTAAATCTAGACTGAAAGCCCACCTCTTTAACATTGCTTTTGACTCGTAACCACTTGTAACCACTCGCCTCCACCTACCCTCCTCTCTTCCTTCCCATTCACATTAATTGATTTGATTTGCTTACTTTATTTATTTTTTGTCTATTAGATTGTAAGCTCTTTGAGCAGGGACTGTCTTTCTTCTATGTTTGTGCAGCGCTGCGTACGCCTTGTAGCGCTATAGAAATGCTAAATAGTAGTAGTAGTAGTAGACCAATGGTCCATCCAGCCCAGTATCCTGTTCCAACAGTGTCCAATCCAGGTCACAAGTACCTGGCAGAAACCCAAATAATAGCATCATTCCATGCTACCAATCCCAGGGCAAGCAGAGACTTCCCCATGTCTTTCTCAATAGCAGACTATGGACTTTTCCTCCAAGAAATTGTCCAAAGCTTTTTTAAACCCAGATACTCTAACCACTGTTACCACATCCTCTGGTAACAAGTTCCAGAGCTGAACTATTTGAGTGAAAAAATATTTCCTCCTATTTGTTTTAAAAGTATTTCCATGTAACTTCATTGAGTGTCCCTGTACTATTCCTCCCTCCCCAAGTGCCATCCACCATTCCCACTATGTACCTACATTGACTGTAAAGCATCTCCATTCTGTGTCCCGTCGGTGTTCACCATCTGTCCTCTGTGTCCCCATCCCACCTCCTGTGTCTAGTCTGTACTTTTTGAAAGAATAAAAAATTGATTCACTTTTACCCATTCTACACCACTCAAGATTTTGTAGACCTCAACCTAATCTCCCCTCAGCTGTCTCTTTTCCAAGATGAATAGCCCTAACCTCTTTAGCCTTTCCTTATATGAGAGGAATTCCATCCTCTTTATCATTTTGGTCGCTTTTGTTTGAACCTTTTCTAATTCAGCTATATCTGTTTCGAAATACTGCGACCAGAATTGAATGTGATACTCAAGGTGAGGTCGCACCATGGAGCGGTACAGAGGTATTATAGTATTCTTGTTCTTATTTACCATCCCTTTCCTAATAATTCATAGCATCCTGTTTGATTTTTTGGCTCCTGCCGAATACTGGGCAGAACATTTCAATGTATATTGTCCACGATTACATCTAAAACTTTTTCTTGGGTACTGACTCCCAAGGGGATTTTAGCATCAGGTGACTATGATTTTGATTATTCTTCCCAATGTGCATCACCTTGCATTTGTCCACATTAAATTTCATCTGCCCTATGGATGCCCAGTCTTCCAATTTCCTAAAGTTTTCCAGCAATTTTTCTGAATGTGTTTTAACAACTTTAAACAGTTTTATGTCATCTGCAAATTTAATCATCTCACTTGTTGTTCTGATTTCCAGATCATTTATAAATATGTTAAATAGCACTGGTCCCAGTACAGATCCCTTTGGCACTCCACTATTCACCCTCCTCCATGGAGCAAAATGGCCATTTAACCCTTCCCTCTGTTTTCTGTCCAATAACCAATTCCTAATTCACAACAGAACAATGCCTCCTATCCTATGACTTTCTCAGGAGACTTTCGTGAGAAACTTTGTTAAAATCATTCTGATTATAACATTTAAATACCAAACTAGACAAGGTAGATTATAGTCATATAAGTTCAATCAAGATGTTACTTTTATGAGCTGCCTCTAGTGGTGCTAATATTCAGGATCTCATTCAGTTGAGTGAACTGATTTTCTACCTCATTACTCTTTAGCATACCACAGCTAATTAGTCAGAATTCTTCATACTCATTTTGCCTGTAGTCCTATTATATAGATATAACTATTGTGGGCTAAGTAATGGGCTTCTCTTTCGAGTCTAGATTCTGATATGAACTATCTGCATTTATAAGAGGAATACCAGAGTTTCTGGTTTGAGAAGGGAATGGATAAGACCATATGTCTTGGGATTATTTAGAAAAACCATGTGGCTTTTCAGCAGCTGTAATGGAAACACTTCCAAAGTGATATGCGCTTGAATTTGTGGTAACTCCTGAACTGTATGTTCATAAGTGGCTTCTATCACAAGTCTCACAAAGTAACTGCTTTATCTCGGTATTCAAGCTGTTGTTTTTTCAGATATTAGCTATGTTGGCCCCTATTTAGCAAAACAAAAACATGACTCCATGCCTTTAGCATAACATTCAGGCTTTTTAAAGACAATGAACTCCTTTGAAAGTAATCTTTGTACATGCTATATTTAGAAGTGTTGATATTCAGGCTGTATTGTTTCTATATTTGCAATCAGTCCTGATAACTTGTGTCTACTATTTTCCAGTTTATAATTTCCTCTATCCCTTTCTTATTTTGGTATGCCATTCCCCTAAGGTACTAGCACTTTTTTTTCCATCCTCTTTACTCAACACCTTTTAGTAAATTTGCCAATGATCCATGAAGTCACTTTCTGTACAGTTTGGGAAACAGTGCTACAGATGTGTCTTATGCAACTGCTAAATTTTGTGAAAATATTGGTAAGTACTCTGTAATGGATTAAATTTAGAAATAGGACAGAATTGAATGAATGCGTTAAGAAATAACATATTTGTATCCATGATAAGATCTCAAACATTATGGGTAGTCTATGTAATTTCCTGGGATTTCTTTTATTTAATTTTGGGTGGAGATGTATTAATATTAAATCTTATGTGCAAATGATGTGTTGGCTATATCTCTGATTTGATTGCTGCATTTCTTTTTTTTTTTTATTTATGTTTTTCACCAGTTGTGTAGCTTTTTCACTCTGTATACTGTTTTCAGTTTAATGGACATGTGATTAAACTGAAATAAATACAAAGAAGAGCAACTAGTTCACTGGGAGGGGCATAATTGAACTAAAACGTCTATCTCCATGGGCGTTTATCTCCGAGAACGGGTCCGTGAAGGGGCGGACCAAACCGTATTTTCGAAAAAAATAGACATCCATGTTTTATTCGACAATTTGTGAGCTGGGCGTTTTTGTTTTTCAGTGATAATGGAAAATGAAAGCGCCCAGCTCAAAAACGAATAAATCCAAGGCATTTGTTCGTGGGAGGGGCCAGGATTCGTAGTGCACTGGTCCCCCTCACATGCCAGGACACCAACCGGGCACCCTAGGGGGCACTTTTACAAAAAAAAAAAAAAACAACAAGGTAAAAGAGCTCCCAGGTGCATAGCACCCTTCCCTTGGGTGTTGAGCCCCCCAAATCCCCCTCAAAACCCACTGCCCACAAGTCTACACCATTACTATAGCCCTAAGGGGTGAAGGGGGGCACCTACATGTGGGTACAGTGGGTTTGGGGGGCGGTTTGGAGGGCTCCCATTTACCAGCACAAGTGTAACAGGTGGGGGGGGATGGGCCTGGGTCCACCTGCCTGAAGTCCACTGCACCCCCTAATAACTGCTCCAGTGACCTGCATACTGCTGCCAGGGAGGTGGGTATGACATTTGAGGGTGAAAATAAAAAGTTGTGAAACGGCATATTTTGTGGTGGGAGGGGGTTTGTGACCACTGGGGGAGTCAGGGGAGGTCATCCCCGATTCCCTCTGGGGGTAATCTGGTCATTTAGGGCACTTTTTGGGGCCTTATTCATGAAAAAACAGGGTCCAGGAACAGTGCCCTAAATTCTAGCTACAAACGCATACTTTTTTTCCATTATCGGCAAAAGGCACCCATCTCTCCTCAGCCGATAACCACGCCCCAGTTCCACCTTTGCCCCACCTCCGACACGCCCACGTCAACTTTGTACGCTTCCGCGATGGAGTGCAGTTGAAAACGTCCAAAATCGGCTTTCCATTATACCGATTTATTTGTTTTTGTGAGATAAACGTCTATCTCCCGATTTGGGTTGAAATCTAGGCGTTTTTCTCTTTCAATTATAAGGTGGAAAATCATTCACGGAGATGCCCCAGCCTACATGTCAGACCTGATAGACCTACCACCCAGGAATGCTAAAAAATCATCCCGCACATTCCTCAATCTCCACTTCCCCAACTGTAAAGGTCTAAAATACAAACAATCGCACACATCAACCTTTTCCTACTTGAGCACACAATTCTGGAACGCGCTGCTGCACAGCCTGAAAACAATCTATGAATTAACTAACTTCCGTAAACTACTGAAGACCCATCTCTTTAACAAGGCATACCACAAAGATCAACAAATGTGAACTCCTACACATATATCCAGAATTGTCTTGCAGTCCTCCCTCAACAGCTTTTCCTCACTTCACATCATTTTTGCCTCTTCTGAGCTCCAGTACCTCCTTATATTGAGATACATGCTTTGTGGTGTTTATTAAGGCTGTTTTGGTGCTATTTATAAGTGGGGTATGCCAGGGCCACCGAGAGACTGGGCCGGGCCCGAGGCAAGGCCGCCCCCGCCCCCCTCGAGGTCATCATCATCGTCGCTGCCCCCCCTCCACTCATTCCCCTCCGTCCACCATTGGTACGGGCCCCCCTGAATTCAAATCATAGCACCTCATCTCGACCTCGCTCCGTCTGAAAGAAGCGCAGCAGCGGCAGTCTGCAGATCGCCTCCCTTCGGGCCTTCCCTCCCTGTGTCCCGCCCTGCAACTGCTAAATTTTCTGAAATTTAGATTAAATTTGGATTAAATTTAGAAACAGGACAGAATTGAATGAATGCATTAAGAAATAACATATTTTTATCCATGATAAGATCTCAAACATTATGGGTTGTCTATGTAATTTCCTGGGATTTCTATTATTTAATTTTGGGTAAATGTCGCAAGACACATTTACTCAAAACCCTTCAGATACCGGATAAGGGAATTTTCATTTTGGCGACAATTCAATCACTGCTCAAAAAAAATCTCCGGTTTACTAATTTTTCTGTGTACAGTTTACTCAAACGTTCTTTGTGAAAATAAAGTTTGTGGTATGTTGTGCTAAATTTATCAAATCAAATCCATATTGCAGGAAATATGGGCTATAGGCATGACACTTAACACCTTCTAAATAATTATTTTCAGTGGCCAAGGTCAAGGTGCTTTATTCTTGATATACCGCTACAAAAGTACCATCATAGCAGTATACAACATGATAATATTAGTAATAGCGTTAATACACACTAATATGCATAATGGCCACAAGCTAATTACATTAGAACATAACCTGCAAATAACAAGAAAGAAAAAGCCTTGTTTTACTGACACGTTAAATTTGGACTTAGTGAGCCCGATGCATTTTGGTAAAAGGGCACCCAAATAGGCACCTTCTTGCCACCTAAACATAAGACAGTTCTATAAATGAGACCCTAGAATTAAACGCTTAGAGATCACCTAATAGGAGCCTATTCTATAAAGGAAAGTACACGCCTGAACTGTAAACATTTATGACAGCCATACAGCTAATGTAAAGACTTGTGCCGAAATTCTGGAGATACATATGTATCAAATTCACTTCAGATCACCCGACCTTTAAGAAGCGTCTCAAGACCTTCCTTTTTGGCAGAGCGTTTACCACGAGTCCTGCAGGAGTCGCAGCCTTTTAGCTCACAGCTCACTCTGTGATACCCTACCACACACCCTCTCTTCCTTTCCCTCATCAGTCATCTCTTTCTCCCTCCTGTGGCCCTTGTCCACTGTACTTTATGTTATTGTATTATGGTTTGTTTATTAACTATTGTACGCCACATTGAGCCTGCCCATGGGCGGGAATATTGTGGGATATAAATGTTTTAAATAAATAATAAATAAATGTGGAAGTATGAGTTCTGTTCATGTTCTGCCTGGACTCTACCTATGTGTACACTCACCTATCAAATATGTGCTAATAAAAGTGCATATTTACAAATTAGAATTTAGGCAGATTTTTGGCAGCTAGGCATATATGTTAACACAATCTGCATATATGCCATTATTCTAATCATTTTTTTCTGCATAGATGTTCATGCTTACTTTAGAGATTCACCTCCTGAGGCAAAATTCTATAACAGTATGCCCAGTGGGTGCCTGATTGGTGCATTTCTACAAAGGAAATTAGGCACCTACTATCTTTTATAGAATACTAGTACAACCAGGTATTTATGCATTTATGTGCATATGCAGCCATAGAGCTGGCATAAATGTGTGCACCTGAGTACCGGTTAAACATGCATAACTTAGACATGTCAAAGTGATTTAAATGGACAGGAGAGGCTTCTGCCTGTTTAAATCACCTATCACTGCCTATCCCCAATATTCAGCAGCACTAAAGCGGGCAGTGCCACAGAATATTGTCTCTAACCACCGCCAAAAAAGTGAGCAAGTCAAGGGTGGTACAGGGGGCGGCATTAGGGAGGAGCCTGGGTTTATGTGGGTGGCAGCAATATTCAGTGCCGGCACCCACAAAGCTAAGCAGCCAAATTTAGGACAGTTCAAAAGTTGACCTAAATTAGTCTGCTTAGCTATCCAGGTGCCAGCAATGAACATCAGACTGGCAACCACATAACTTTTTTAAAAAATGTCCTCTCCCCTGAGCTTCCTACCACTGCCCCTCCCCCCTCGAGGAAGCTGTTTTCCTTCCTGGCATCATCCCCCCTCACTCCATCCTACATCATTACCAATACCCTCAGAATACCCCCAACTCCCAAAGGCTCCATAGGTCTCCCCAATCCTACTTCCTGTCGGGGACAATGGAGGCAGGATCTAATGCCCCTGCTCCTAGCGGTAGCTCCATAAATATGGCTGCCAGGACCTCTTGCAGTTATAGCAGCCATATTGAAGGAGCTGCCACTAGGGGCAGGAGCAAGTGGCACTTCTACCTCCATTGCCCCCTCACTGGACCACCAATGACAGGAGGAAGTCCTGGGGGGGGGGGCTATGGAGCACTTGGGAGTTGAAGGGGTGTTCTGAGGGGGGTTGCAATGGCATGGTTTGGGGGGAGGGGTGATGCCAAGAAGGAGAGGTGCTTCTTTGGCAGGGGAGCGGGAGGGGGTTCAGGGGAGAGAATTCTTTTTTAAGTTATGAAGGTATTGTCCTTTCAGCGCTGGTACCTAAATATCAGCTGGGACCCGCATAAGCCCTGGCAGCCATCGCCTGGCACTGAATATCGGGACTAATCTAGCTTGTGACAGGATAGTATTCTAATGAGTTATGCATGTAAATGTTCACCCCACCCACAGTTTGCCCAGAGTCTGCTCAAGTGCATGCTCACCTGTAAAATATATACTTTGTAAGATATGCACATATTTACAGAAAAATGCGGACATATATCCAGCATGTATACATGTACTGTATGTGTGCACATACAGTATATGCATATATCCTAGCATTCTGTTCATTTATTCAGAAAGTGGCTGTAACTATTAGAACCCACTTTTACACACTTTTACACTCCCATTCTGCATGGAAATGTGTAGAATACAAACATTTATGCATGTATGTCCACACATTCCCCCCTTCTCCCCACTCCCAAGTGCTAGCAGGGCATCTAAGTATATATACACGCTCTACTGACATAGTGCATATTTGCAAGAAGGTTTTACAGGGGCAGAGCATAGGTATAATGGGAGGGGAAGGCACTTATGCATGTAACTTACAGAATACTGTAAGTTACATGTATCCTTGTTGAATTTATGCATTTAACACTTACACCAGCTTTAAGGCTGGTGTATCTACAGGCCCCTAAATGTTAGTTGTGTTGATACCAGATTACACTGGTATTCTATAACAGAACCTAGGTGTCAGGTTTCTGCTATACAATAGGCTTCTACTATGCAACCTCAGAGCACCTAAATGGAGACACCCACTTATGAAATTGCCTCCATAGTGTCACTTGATTTCCATATAGAACAACCAAAGGTGGTTTTCCAGAAACATAAAGCCTCCATTGACTGTATAAACTGACTCTCTTTGGTCTGCAGGAGCTTAATTTGAAGGCAGGCCTTATATCTTCCAATCCATGTATCTCTCCATGGCAATATGTTTCCTGCAGTTAACATGGGGGTGGGGGTGAGGAGATGGACACTAACCACTACAACAAACTCCGGTACTCTTCACCACAACCAGCCGCCATTCCCTGGGGATTGAGCCCCCAGGTGCATGCGACCAGCGGGACTTAACCACACCAGGGGAAAGAACTAGTCTCATGCAGGGACTCACTACAGAGAAGCACAAGTCTCAAGCAGGAAATCTCAGTGGAGGTAAACCAGTTTCAAATAGGGCTTTGGTCTCGGGCTGTAACTAATGGAAGACGTTTTCAGGTCTCAAGCGGAACTCACAGTAGACGGTGCTGGTACCAGGCTGGGCTCGGCCAGGCAGAATCACAGTAAGAGGCACTTGTCTCAGATGGGGCTCGGGCCTCATGCAGAACCCCCAGAAGAAGATACCAGTCATGGGCTGGCTTGGGTTTCAAGCAAGACTCACAGTAGAGGATACTGGTCACAAATTGGCTCGGGTCTCAGGCAGGACTGATGGTAGAAGATACTGATCGCAAATTGGCTTGGGTCTCGAGCAGGGTTCATGAACAGGATCAGGGAAACACCACTCCCTAGAGAAGCGTTGCAGAAGCACTGAGTGTCCTAAGATGCCAAGATTTAAAGGGCCATGTCGGACGTTGGGGGCAGAGTGAAAGACACGCGGCTGTAGCCAAGATATGCTGAACAGAGCGCCACCATATCAGGATGCCCGGAAGAGTGCTCACCCACCCCAAGGCCATGCCAGTACAAGCCACACAACGTCAACCCGCAAGGTGCGGGGACATCGAACCACCAGCTCCCACACACCCAGTGCCACACCACCTGACCCGGCGCAAGGACATCGATATCCCAGCCCTAGCCGATCCACTGGCCAGTGCTCTGAAGCACAGCCAGAGCACGTCCCCGAAGCACAACCAGGTGAGGAGTGCTACAAATTTGTGGTGTGCAGTCTATTTGGTGTATCTGATATTATTTATTTCTGAGACATGTTCCAACAGGAGAGAAAAGAGAAGACATGACAGTTGTCCAGATGATTATAAAAGGATGGTTTGTTCCATCAGTTGGACCCTGTGTCAAAACATAGTAGAAAACCTTGGTTGATATTTTCATCATGCTTGCTTAGAAATGCTACAGGGTGTCACTTATCATTTTTACAACACACAACATTGTAGCCTGAACAGAAAACATAATTCTCCTCAAAGGTAAAACAGGGCAAAATGAGGAAACACAGTGTGCATATTGGAAGGGAAAAAAATGTGATGATCTTACTAACTCAACTGGAAAAATTCTTAACAAAAATCTTATAATTTGTCTCCTTGACCTTATGGCTGATTTATTTATAGTCTATACTTGTGTACAGAGGGTAGAGAGAAGGTCTCTGGCAAAGTTGTTCATTTATACAAACATTAAAATGGTCAGTTCAGAGAGAATGTAAGATAGCCGTATATTATACTTTTATTAAAGGTGTGAGTTTCAGCAATTTATTATTAGGACAGGAGCTAGATGAATTTAAAACATGTAGACAAACACTCCCTGTCACCTGACTAACTATAAGTATTTTAGAAAATCTGCTGACACAGAAGCTTTTCTAAGATATAGGCGAAATGGGCATATAAGCATTAAGTGTGGGAAGCAAAAACATCCATTTCTGAAAAAATATGGTAAAAAAATTTCCCCTTGGTTAAAAACCAGCAAATAAAGTGTTTAGGCTGGCACATATACATTCATCTTCGCCATTTTAGAAATAAAAACATATATTTTCCAGCTCTAGCACAGTCAGGGTTTTTTTTTTTTTTTTGGGGGGGGGAGAGGGGTAAACTACTAAGAGATTAAGGGGCCAACCTCCTCTATTCCTCCAGTGGAGTACTGCTGAAGAAGAGCATTTTTATCAAACACTAAATGAAAAAAATATTTACCGTACAGTTAGCACATACACTACTACTACTACTACTTAACATTTCTAGAGCGCTACTAGGGTTACGCAGCGCTGTACAGTTTAACAAAGAAGGACAGTCCCTGCTCGAAGGAGCTTACAATCCAAAGGTCGAAATGTCAAGTTGGGGCAGTCAAGATTTCCTTGGGGCAGTCAAGATTTCCTGAATAGAGGTGTAGTGGTTAGGTGCTGAAGCCGACATTGAAGAGGTGGGCTTTGAGCAAGGATTTGAAGATGGGCAGGGAGGGGGCCTGGCGTATGGCTCAGGGAATTTATTCCAAGCATGGGGTGAGGCGAGGCAGAAAGGGCGGAGCCTGGAGTTGGCGGTGGTGGAGAAGGGTACTGAGAGGAGGGATTTGTCTTGAGAGCGGAGGTTACAGGTAGGAATGTAAGGAGAGATGAGGGTAGAGAGGTAAGGAGGGGCTGCAGATCGAGTACATTTGTAGGTTAGTAGGAGAAGCTTGAACTGTATGCGGTACCTGATCGGAAGCCAGAGAAGTGACTTGAGGAGTGGGGTGATATGAGTATATCGGTCCAGGCGGAAGATAAGACGTGCAGCCGAGTTCTGAACGGACTGAAGGGGGGATAGATGGCTAAGTGGGAGACCAGTGAGGAGTAGGTTGCAGTAGTCAAGGCGAGAGGTAATGAGAGAGTGGACGAGAGTTCGGGTGGTGTGCTCAGAGAGGAAAGGGCAAATTTTGCTAATGTTATAGAGGAAGAAGCGACAGGTCTTGGCTATCTGCTAGATATGCGCAGAGAAGGAGAGGGAGGAGTCGAAGATGATTCCGAGGTTGCGGGCAGATGAGACGGGGACGATGAGGGTGTTATCAACTGAGATAGAGAGTGGAGGGAGAGGGGAAGTGGGTTTGGGTGGGAAGACAATAAGCTCGGTCTTGGCCATGTTCAGTTTCAGGTGGCGGTTGGACATCCAGGCAGCAATGTCGGATAAGCAAGCCGATACTTTGGCCTGGGTTTCGGCAGTGATGTCTGGTGTGGAGAGATAAAGCTGGGTGTCGTCAGCATAAAGATGATATTGGAAACAATGAGATGAGATCAGGGAGCCCAGGGAAGAGGTGTAGATTGAAATAGAAGGGGTCCAAGAACAGATTCCTGAGGAACTCCAACAGAGAGCGGGATGGGGGTGGAGGAAGAACCATGAGAGTGTACTCTGAAGGTATGGTGGGAGAGATAAGAGGAGAACCAGGAGAGAACAGAGCCCTGGAACCCAAATGAGGATAGTGTGGCAAGAAGTAAATTGTGATTGACAGTGTCAAAAGCGGCGGATAGGTCGAGGAGGATGAGGATGGAGTAGTGACCTTTGGATTTGGCAAGGAACAGGTCATTACACATCCCAAAACTAACAAGGAAAGCATTTGTGCATTCCACATTAGGCTTTTTGCTGTGTTAGGCACACATTAGCGCCTAACACAGATTAGTAAAAGGTCCCCTTAACCCTCAGTTGCTTCAGATACAAACTTAGGGGCCCGTTTACTAAAGTTTAACATGTGTTAACAGACACAAGCGTCAGGTGCAGCGCAAGACAATCTGCCGCCTGAGGCAGAAAATGAGCTGCAGCTCCGGCTCCTCTGCTGCTGCCTACATCCCGCCCTACCCTTCCCTCCCCAACCCCCTTCCCCGAAATTACCTTTTCTATTCTATTCTTGCTTTTCAAAAGAAGGCAGCTGCAGTGACTTCCATAGGCTGCCCTGCCACCGATCTGGCTCCTTCTCTCTACAATGGGTGTCTCACCTCTCTGATGTAATTTCTTGTTTCCTCAGAGGCGGGCCACCCAGAGTAGAGAGAAGGGGATGGGACTGGCAGCACGACAGACTATGGGAGTCGCTGCTGCTGCCACCTTGTTTTGAAAAACAAGAAATGAAAACAAAATGGTAATTTTGAGGAAGGGGGTTGGGGAGGGAAGGGCAGGGTCGATGCTGCCTCACAAGAGTGCTGCCTGAAGCCCTTGCCTCTGGTGGGACCAGAACTGATTAGCGTGCTCTAAATTATTGTAATTTGGTTTATATTCTGTACATTATTATGTTTTATTCACTTATTGTTTGTTTGTAAATCACATTGAACTTGAGTCTATTTCGGGCTAATGTGGGGTATAGATGTCATGAATAAATTAATTAATTAATAAGTGCCAAATGGCCCATAGGTATAAAATAGGAAATATTATACCTAGTGTACCTCGATGTAACTCATCTTGAACTGCTAAAGAAAAATGTGTGATCAGCAGCCAGAAAGAATGTTTTACTGTGTCAATTTTGTTATTCCGGAAGAGTGGATAACAACACTGCAGATAATGTCTCTATGATGTATGAGGCTTTCTGAATTCAACAATGCAACATCATTATTTAAAAACACAACCTTTGATGAAGCCATTATAGTGAAACAACTGGGCCACCATTGGGTGAAAGTTAAGTGTTTCTATTTTTTGAACATTTGCATGTTGTGTGAATTTAGATGCCGTTTTTAAATGGTACACACACACACACAAAAGAAAAGATCAAATTATATATGGTGATTAACTGTAAAAAAGCAATGAGATTTTTTTTGACCAATGATATAATTCATAGTTCCAGTACAGATGCGGGGGTTTCCCGGATGTTTGAGGTTTTTTTTTTCCTCATGTGTTTGTATGTCATAAGTTAACACCATTTAAGTTCATATATTATGTTAACATCATTTAAGTGCAATTGGCTCATTGTTTTTTTTTTAATTTTTTATTTATAACCATTTAAATTTTTACAAGCGATAAAACAACTTGCTGGAAATACAGAGAAAGTAATATGTAGGAATTATTTCAGTCAGGTAATTCTATTCTCTTCCTTATACCACTAAATAGGGAGAGTGAAACAAGATAAGGAGATCAATTAAACAGTAAACAGAGAAAAAAACCGTGGTATTAACCTGATTATCCCCAGATATTACTCGTCTAATTCATTATTCCACATTGATCATCTGGTTGGCTTCTTCAAGGCCAATACGGTGTATAGTCAAATCATTTCATTGAAAAACATACTTATTGTCCAATATTAGTTAGAAATAATACATCTGATTACATTCTTTCTCTTTTAAAAACCAGAAATTATTTAACAATACATATACTTAAGTCTCTAATTCAAATCCCACTGATTAAAGTAATCCCAGTTTTCACAGGCTTCACTCCTTTTAAAGTAATAATTTGAGGAAATATTTCCGAGGAAAACTTTAGGAGTCATACCCAGAACTCTGGGAAAAACAATAATCTCGATATTAATCATCTATAATAATATTCATTTTATTATTCAAAATTTATGGTCTATTATCATAACCACTTCTTGCTCATGTAGAATCATTTGTTATATCAATTTTTTACTCTCAAACGGTTCAGTTGAATTGTCCATGTAACTCTCTAATAAAAATATATCTGAAACAAAATTATTTACTGCCACCTTTAGGTCCCAAAGCGCCTTCCAGATGGTATTCAATGTAACCTCCACGGGAGCCAAAAACTCCAAGTTGATTTCTCATAGGTGTTTAGGAGTGGTTCTGCCGATTCGGGTTCTGCTGTAAACGTCCTCCGTTTCAGCATATACCTCTAACTCACTCCTCCACTCCTTTGGACATGGTGGTTGAATAATTCGGGAGCAATGGAGTTGTTTTTTCCAGGTCCAAGAGCATCGATGCTCCTTTGCCAGCGCTAATCAAAGGACTCGCCAACCCTTTCATCTGTGGGCAGTTTGTCGCGCAGTGGTCCCGCACTTGCTGCTCAGGGGATAAAACGCTGGCCATCGGCGGCTGACCGCCAGTTGTCCCCTTCCTCTCAGTTAAGGTAATTGCAATTGCAGAGAGGAAATTTACATAAAGACGAAACTTCAGAGGGCAGCTGGGCCGTTGGGCATATAAACTTCAGGTCACCATCTTACCACTCTCCCAGTTTGGGACACTCTTTGTCTGGTTTCTCCTCAGAGGCCTGTCTGATACGGGTAACCCTTCAGCATAGCCCTCTAAGTCATTGAAACACACAAGTCCCTCCACCTCTACAAGGTGGTGTCCCTTCGGAGGGGCAATTGGCTCATTGTTATTGTGCATGCACTAATGTTAAACACTATCACAGATACTCTACAATCAATACAGATAATCTCAATGTGTATAAAGCAGAGTTGTTTGTCTATGAGGGAAAAGTCTCAACCGCTACAGCTATATTGTATACACCTAAGTGTTCATTTTATAGCCTGTAGAAAAAGTCATCATAGACTTGAAAAAACCCTCAATTTTTTACTTATATAGAATTTTTATTTGCTTTGTTTTATCAAAAAAGTAAAATCATCACTTATCTTGCCAAATGTTTCTTTTGAAAAGGCGCTTAGTCCGATTAAATAATGAAAAATGCAATGGTTCCTACGGTCCCGTTTCGAGTGTCTTCGTCAGGGAACCTCCTTGCACCTTTGTTCAAAATCTTTGTTCAACATCTGAATTAGTTTTTCTCTAAGGAAGATCGTGTCTTCTGTGACAAATTTCTTCACAGAAGACACGATCTTCCTTAGAGAAAAACTAATTCAGATGTTGAACAAAGATTTTGAACAAAGGTGCAAGGAGGTTCCCTGACGAAGACACTCGAAACGGGACCGTAGGAACCATTGCATTTTTCATTATTTAATCGGACTAAGCGCCTTTTCAAAAGAAACATTTGGCAAGATAAGTGATGATTTTACTTTTTTGATAAAACAAAGCAAATAAAAATTCTATATAAGTAAAAAATTGAGGGTTTTTTCAAGTCTATGATGACTTTTTCTACAGGCTATAAAATGAACACTTAGGTGTATACAATATAGCTGTAGCGGTTGAGACTTTTCCCTCATAGACAAACAACTCTGCTTTATACACATTGAGATTACATGCACTAATGTTGCCATTAGTGCGAGGCCATTAAAAAAATTACCATATGAGCATTTACCGCCACCCATTTTGTAGTCGGTAAGGGCTTACACTGTAATCCTGCACTAAACAGTTAGCAAACGTTAACATGGATGTGCTAATTCTTTAGAGCAGGAATGCCCATTCTCCACCCCCCTGATACACTATTTTAAGCTGCATTAAGCGTGCATTAGCGCCTAACGCGGCTTAGTGAAAGGGCCCCCTACTTAACAGAAAAGTCCTAAATTTGGCCCCTAAAAATACCTTACCAGTTTCTAAGGCTCTGGCCTGACTAGCAGCTGTATGGAAGGCATAGTCCTGCTCATCTTTTCTGTTGTCAGCGATGTGATTTTGATTGCCATATCCCCTACAGAAGAAATTATATTTTACTAGTTCACTCTTGCTGCAGCTGTCACTGCAATTTTAGAAAGCTATATATCAATCTTTATGAGTCTCTCAGCTACCTGATGGATAGCATGGAGAAATCTAACAACAGCATGGATTTTTTTTTAAGAATGTACAATGGGCAAAAAAATTTCAGTTTTCAGAAAATGTCTATTTTTCTTGCCACCACTTACTCATATAATGGATCATTCCCAAAAGGGGCACGGGATCCAGACTATTGGAGCAAGGGAGTTGTTAGAAAAGGAAGAGGGAGCCACTCCCTAGGAGATGGTCATTGAATCCAGTGACATTCCTATAACCTTTGTAGAGGAAGTCATGAAATCAGAAAAATCTGGCATTACAGAACCAGGAGATTATGAAAGCATGGAACTGGAAGAATAGGACAGATGGGTTCCTTTAATTTTTGAGACTTTGTGGGAGGTTCTGGGGAGCTGTTTAAACTGCCTTTCAAACCTCCAGTTACATTGGTGCAGCTAGCAGAGGGGGGTGGGCATAACAGTGGATTACCTGTCCCTACTGTGAGCAGATTGTGCAAGGGTCTGGTGGCACTGCTTGGCTGAAGGCTTGGAAGAGGCCAAACCAGTTTCTTGGGACTATTTTGCACTTCTTAATTCATGGACTAGTACTTGCTGGAAGTGTGTGTGTGTGTGTTTTTTTTTTCCTAATCTTTTTTCATATTTGGAGGGATAAGGACATTGCAATGACCTGAAGTCAACGTAAAAAAGATTCAAGAAACAGTTGTAGATAATTGAACTGGGCCGAGCTTCTATCAAAATTCAGAGAGAAATGGGAAATACAAGCTTCCTCATATTTGGTGCACAATAGGACCAAGAGGCAAAGGGACTGTAGAGTCTAGGATGTACTATCACCTAAACAGTATTAATGGAAAAATGGTGCTCTTGGCTTATTGGCTTTTTTTTCTTTTTTTTTCCCTTGCTACTTCTTAAAGCTCCAGAAATTTGCAACAGTGTTTTTTTTTCCCCAAGGAGAATAAAGGGGCCCTTTTACCAAATTGCAGTAAAAGGTGGCCTCTGTGCCCTTACATGGGTCTTTAATGCATGCTGAGGCCATTTTTCCTGCAGTGGAAAAGTGACCAAACATCCTATTTTCTCTATTAATGGCCACACACTAATTTTCCCATTAGTAAGTGGCCATTAGCTCGTAACCACAACTATTTTGCTGGTAGTAACAGCCCACTCACTAACTATGTACTAATCAGTGATTAGCACAGAACATGCCTACTCTCCACCCCCAAACATGCCCCCAGTGCTAAAAAAGTGTTTTTTAGAGAACGGGTAGCACACACATATGGCAAAATTTTCACAAGATGCCTCAACATGCCCCATGGTACTACTACTACTACTACTTAACATTTCTAAAGCGCTACTAGGGTTACGCAGCGCTGTACAGTTTAACAAAGAAGGACAGTCCCTGCTCAAAAGAGCTTACAATCTAAAGCCATTATAAGTTGTGATAAGCAAGCATTAATGGTTACCGCAGCTTAGTAAAAGGACCCCCAAATTTGGCTGAAATAAGAAAGTCCTTACAGTGAACAACTTGACAGTATTTCAAAAAGAAGAGGCATACAAAGAGCAGCTGGACTGTTTGCCTGTCACAGAGAAGGAGAGAGAGAGTAAACAAACATAAAAAGTCCTAAGTGTGCCAAATCTAGAATTAGTGTTTGGATCGCATATGGTATGAAAAATAAAAGGACAGGTTAAGACTAATGTTGACAATAACTGTCCCCCATCCTTCCTCTTTCCCTCCACCTCCCCCTCCAAAATCAAAACACATTTTCACTGAAGTGATGGTGGAATTCCAGCTGATATAATAAACTTCCAATGAAACACAGTGGTGCTTGGTGTGTTTTATTCATGCAAAACGTTTTTTTCTTTTTTTTGTCAAATATTAGGCCCCTTTTCACTGAGGAGTGTTAAGGCAATAATGAGTGCTATTTACCAACTGATGTATATTATATGCCAAAAATGTAGCTCACAGTGAGTTTTTCTTTTACTATGAAGCATGCAAATACATGCGAGGCAGACTGTTATTGTGAAAAAATAAATAACACAGCTTATATCTCACAGCTGTGTTATTCATGGAAAGTTAACAGTACCTCAGAAGGTAATTAGGGGCATAAGTTCATGTGAATGTTTACTGAAATTCTGCACTAATGAGATGCTGTGATGCACTATCATTTACAGCCGCTCATTAATGCAGAAATTCAGTAAAAACATTTCTGCAAAACATATTTATAAGCTAGTTTTTGCAAAGACAATAACTACACCTCAGCGAGGTGTAGATGTATATTTTATTTTTTATCTATATATTTATTTATTATTTTTATTTTGCAAAACCTCGTATCAAAGTTTATTGCACAATCATTTACGTCTGTAGCAAACTTGTGTGAGATGGATGCCACATAGTAGATGTTGAGTGGATATTGGACGTTTACCCCCTGATTCTTTAAAAGTCACCAAAACTCGCATGTGCAAATTTAGGCACGCCCTCTATTTTCATGCACAATTTAATAGAATAATGAGCCAGTTAGCTCCAATAATATTTAAAAAGAATTATTGGCACCAATTATTTATTTTTATTTATGTATTTATTTACTGCATTTGTATCCCACATTTTTCCACCTGTTTGTAGGCTCAATGTGGCTTACATTATGCCGCCATGACAGTCGTCATTAGCGAAATATGAAGAACATAGTGGTATTTCGATTAATGTAAATGGAATTCATGAGAATTAGAAATAAAGAAATAATTAATACATTACAATCTATGTAAAGGGTAAAAAATGACAATATGATTAAAGTAATCAGTTTAAGGAATTCAGTGTTGATTAGTTCTAATATAGATGTGAAATGAGTTTTTTTATGAAGAATTCTTATTATTGGTCTTGTTGAATAAGTTCGTTTTCAGTAACCTCTGGAAAGTTGCTAGATCAAGTGTTTGTTTTCAAGGTATTCGGCAGTGCATTCCAACATTATGCGCAAATGTAGGAGAAGTTGGATGCATATAATAATTTGTATTTGAGTCCCTTGCAGTTAGGGTAGTGGAGGTTTAAGAAAGTACATGAAGAACATTTAGTATTTCTTGCTGCTAGGTCTATAAGGTCTGACATATAAGTCGGGGCATCTCCGTGGATGATTTTATGAGCTAAGGTGCAAATTTTGAATGTAATTCGGTCTGTTAATGGAAGCCAATGTAATTTTTTCATAAGGGGTCTAGCACTTTCATAAATTTAATTTAAATTTAATTGGGACTTACACACATAAATTTAGGTGCAGGATCAGCACCTAAAAGTTATGCATGGCCCTAAAATGGAGGCACAGAAATGAGAGGGTCATGGGCATTCTGGGGCAGATTGGGGGTGTGGTCTTGAGATATGCATGTAATTATAGATTGTAGGTTCTCCACATGCAAATTTAGGTGCAGGCATTTGCATCACATTTTAATTGGTGTAAATGGTGGTACCTAAACTCTGCACTTACGTGCTATTATATAAACCATGCCAAACTTTAGGTGCAGTGTATAGAATACCACTTAAACGTTTTTTTTGCACTGATTTTTTTAGGCACCATTTATAGAATTCACCCCTTAGAAGCATTAACCTGTGCTTACCACAGCTTAAAGAGCTTTTCTGGGGGCGTGCTGAGGCATCCTGCAGTAAGTTTCAAATCTGAGAGCACTAGTTATGCATTAAAAATGTTTTTTATTGTTTGGCCGAGGGGCATTTTTGCACTAATCAGTTAGCTCACTGGCATTACCATGTGCTAACTGATTAGTGCATGAGCTCTTACTGCCTACAAATTAGGTGGCGGTAAGATCTCATGCACTAATTTTTGTTAATGGCCATGCGCTAATGACAATAGTAGTGCATAGCCATTAATTTAGAAAATCAACCATTTTCTGTCTGCAGTAGAAATTGCCTTAGCACATGGGACAGGCCTGTGTAAGGGGCACACTAACCTCACTTTCTACCACTGCTTTGTAAAAGGACCCCAAGTCATTTGTATGCACCCTTACAAATAGTGCAAAGTTGCTTTGCTGCCACTTATTTATTTTATTTAGATTTTGCTCACACCTTTTTCAGTAGTAGCTCAAGGTGAGTTACATTCAGGTACCCTGGATATTTCCCTGTCCCAGGAGGGCTCACAATCTAAGCTTGTACCTGAGGCAATGGAGGGTTAAGTGACTTGCCCAAGATCACAAGGAGCAGCAGCAGGATTTGAACCAGCCACCTCTGGATTGCAAGACTGGTGCTCTAACCACTACTAGGCCACTCCTCCACTTATGTGCATAAGTTTACATTTATCTGTGAAAGCACTAGTATTTTATACAATTATGCATGCTTTTACTAAGCCATGGTAGTGTTTTTAGCTTGCAGTAGAAATCAGTTAAAGGTAAACGCCGAGACATCCATAGGAATATAACGGGTGTCTCAGCAATTACCGCCAACTGACTTATACCGCGAGCTAAAAATGCTACCCCAGCTTAGTAAAAGACCCCCATAGTGCATAAATGCAGACACTAGTTATAGAATTGCCCTTTAATTTCGTAGAAAAAGAACAGTAACCACAGGCCTCTTGTAAAACCTCTTGTGATGATCCAGCACCTTGTTTTCAGTACATTTGGGATTTTTTGTCAGATTCAGGCCCTTCTATTTTTTTGATTATGGATCTTTCATTCAGAAACATGCCAAAATGAAGTCGCACGGCTAGTTTAACTACATTATTTCCAACGAATATGAGCTCTTGCCGGTGAGTGTTAATATGCTCATTCCAGAAATGAAGACATATTTTAGCATCCATTTCATGCACCGAGTGCGACATGAAATTGTTTTCTGCAGATGAGCACTCTGGAGATACTGAGAGTTTTTCTAAATGGATATGACATGTGAGACTGGTTTTTTAAACTCAGCTGTGCACTGACACAGAAGAATGAAAAATAAAGGGCTCGATTTGCTAACAATTTGTGCAGCATCATTTCCATAAATTGCACTAATAGGACTATTTATACAAATTGTGTAAGCAAATTGAAGAAGCCATTTCACAAAACCCATTTACAACCAAGAGCTGAGGCTCTGGGTAATGCACTCATTTTTGCGAATAGTGCAATGCAGTTGAAAGTAATTGGCTCTCTAATCTTATTCAGACAATTATGATACCGCACCAACTATTTTTGCAATGCTCCCATCCAAAGCCAAATCAAGTTGCTGCATTAGTTTTTATGGTGGCATTTAAGTTTTTCAGTTTTAAAAGGTAATTTTAGAAAGCTTTTTCTGAGTGTGAAGCTTGTTTTAAACATGGGGAAATTGTGTGATTGCATAAATACATAAAAAGTATGCACACAGAAACTGTGGGGTAGATATTCAGTGTGGTTTAAGGGTGCAGGCATAAAACCAGATGCCTTTTTTAGTGAAATATGGTCTCTATAGCTTGATTTTAGTTTGTCTTCCAATATGGCAGAAGTTTAACTGCTTTTAATAAGGAGGTTCGTTTGTTTTTTTTTCCTCTTCCTTTTGCTTTTTGTTCTTGTTATGATTGCACATTAATGTGAGATAACAGTCTACCCATAGTATTCTCTTTTATATATC
Source organism: Microcaecilia unicolor (assembly GCF_901765095.1). Lineage (NCBI taxonomy): Eukaryota > Metazoa > Chordata > Amphibia > Gymnophiona > Siphonopidae > Microcaecilia > Microcaecilia unicolor. The sequence continues at coordinate 160,338,890 of NC_044033.1, forward strand.
AGGAAAATGGAGTGTGTTGTTGAAATACTTTGTCATTTGTATGCTGAATATTTCTCCTGTTTCTGCTCTAAGAAATCTGATAAACTATTTTCAGAATAATAATATTAATAGAAGTGCCATGAATACCTGGCCTATTCCAGTAGTCAGATACCAGGGGCATAGCCAGACAACCAATTTTGGGTGGGTCTGGGTCCAAGATGGGTGGGCAGAACTCCACCTTGTCCCACAAGTGATGTGGTCTCTCCCTCTCTCACCTGCATGCTATATGGTCTCTCAAACATCCCCCCTCCCCTGCATGCCTTTTAAATAGCAGACTTTCACCAGCAGCGAGCAGCAACTAATACACACTGCTCATGTTGGCCCCGCAGCCTTCCCTCTGCTGCAACTTCCTGTTTCCACATAGGCGGGAATATATCAGAGGTAAGGTTGTGAGGCTGGAGCGAGTAGTATGTATCAGCCACTGCTCACTGCAGACAAAGATCTGCTATTTACAAGGTATGCAGGAGGGACAGTTGTTGGGAGTTTTTGGCTGGTGGGCTTGGGGATCCCTGCCAGACACATCATAAGTGGGCTGCTAATGGGTGGGCCTTAGCCCAAAGTGAGTGCCCACCCAGGCCCACCCTTGGCTACACCACTGTCAGATACACAGCTGGAATTGTAGACAGAACTCAACTAGAACTGGATAATCTAGACTGGAAAACTTGAAAGCTGATTATTTATCTATTTGTTACCTTTGTATCCCACATTTTCCCACCTATTTGCAGGCTCAATGTGGCTTACATAGTAGCGTACAGGCGATCGCCAATATCGGTATGAACAAATACAGAGTGATGTTGTAGTAGAAGATGGTTGATATGTTACAGACACATTAAGGAATCGTAAGGGGGAAGAGTTATGTCCAGTACGAGCCTTGGTTTCTTTGTGTTGCAGGGTTAAGGCATTTAAGTTGGATCATTAGGGTATGCCTTTCTGAACAAGTACGTTTTCAGTAATTTCCGGAATTTTAGGTGGTTGTTTGTTGTTTTCACGGTGCTTGGTAGTGCATTCCATAGTTGTGTGCTTATATAGGAAAAGCTGGATGAGTAGGTTGATTTGTATTTGACTCCTTTGCAGCTTGGATGGTGGAGATTTAGGTATGTTCATGTTGATCTTGATGCGTTTCTGGTTGGTAGGTCAATTAGATCTATCATTCATCCCGGGGCATCTCCGTAAATGATTTTATGAACCATGCTTTACATCCTCAATGTGATATCGACCGGCTATATTTATCATAAAAAATTGGTGGTTGGGGTCTGCTACAAGTTATACAGACCGTAGAGGAGAAAAACTGAGGCCTGAATGGCTGCATCAAGACTAGCAATGAGAAAATGTTAATCGAAGTTTGCAGAAAGATAATCATCAAGGTGAAAGAGAAGAACAAACGAGTACAGAACTGAACAACTGAAAACCTATTTGGCTAATTGGAAACACAAGGTCTTACGTGGACAATATCTTAGAGGAATTGAGAATAAAATGGACAGCACCAGGTATTGACAATGGATATGACTGGATACCCTCAAGAAGAAGGCAGAAGGGATTACATTTTGCAGCTCGAAAACAAGCTTTACAAACTAAGGGGTCCTTTTACTAAGCTGCCACTACAAAGTGGCAGTAGTTTTAGTGCATAGAGTTCCTGCGCACTCCAGCCACTTTTTAGCATGGCTCTAAAATTGCCGAATTTCTATTTCTGACATTAATAGCCATGTGCTAATTTCCAAATTAGTGCATAGCCATTACCACATGAGCCCTTATGGCAGTAAGGGTTCACTCACTATTTACGCGGTAATCAGGCAGACGCGGTAATGTGCTCACACTGCCTAATTATGCCTAATCCCTGTCCACATGCTAGAAAATATATTTATTTATCAATGTATTTATACCCCACATTATCCTCACAAACATGCAGGCTCAATGTGGCTTACAAAAACCAGAGAGAGAGAGAGAGATCTGGGTGATATCAGAAACAAATTAGAATTGAAGAGCAAATGTGCAAGAAAGAAAAGACACTTTACATAGAACATTACAAAAGAATGGGTCCAACCAGAATCCATGTTTGCATGCTTGCAGGGGTTATAGTCCTACATAGGTCTTGCACAAAATATTTGTGCAAACAGATGCATTTTTAGTGCCTTGTGAAAGAGAAGGTAGTCACTCAGACTGGTTATGGCTCTGGGAAGTGTATTCCAGTTTTGCGCACTGATGAATGGAAAGCTTGACGCCTGAATAGAGCCATGCTTACATCCTTTCCAGCTTGGGTAATGCAAGATGAGATATAATCGCGATGTTGGGTCAGCATTTCTGGCAGGCAAGTCGATCATGGTCAGCATGTAATTTGGTACAACCCCATTGATGATTTTGTGTACCATGGTGCAAACCTTGAATACAATTCGCTCCTTGATTGGAAACCAGTGAAGTTTAGCAAGAAGAGGCTTTGCGCTATCGAAACAGGCTTTATTGAAGATAAGTCTTGCCGCTGTATTTTAAATAAAAATTATTTTCTACTGCAGGTAACAGCATGCGGCAAAAGCAGAACTACTGCAGGGTGCCTGGGCATGCTGAGAGGTAGTGCCGTTTTGCTACACACTACCCACATAGTAGCATTGCTGTGCCTTCATAAGAGGGCCCCTAAGGAGCTCTTTTACTAAACTACTGTAAAAAATGGCCTTAGCACATCCTTACGTGGGTCATTCCTGAGCACTGAGGCCATATTTACTGCAGGGGTAAAATGGCCAATTTTTCTTTTCTTTGAATTAATGACCATACACTAATTTTCCCATTAGTGCATGGCCATTAGCGTATGAGCCCCTACCTCATGCTAATCTGTTAGCATTCGGCAATGTAGCTGTGCTAACCGATTTACTGATGATAACCAAATTCGTATTCATTCTGGGAAAGGATTTCTTAGAGAAATAGAATGATGCATGTGGGAAAGAGGAACGTGAACTATAGCTGCTTGATGCAAGGTTCCACGTTAGGAGTCACTGACCAGGAAAAGGATCTAGGAGTCGTGGAGGGGCATAATCGAACAACGCCAGCCAAATAGATGGCTGGCCATCTTCTGGGCCGGCTCCGCAAAGGGGTAGAGCCAACTGTATTTTTGAAAAAGATGGCCGGCCATCTTTTCTTTCGATAATACAGTTGGGGCCGGATAAATCTCAACATTTAGGTCAAATGTTGAGATCGCCGGGTTTAGAGATGGCTGGCTTCGGTTTTCGGCCATAATGGAAACCGGGTCTGGCCATCTCAAACCTGGCAAAATACAAGGTATTTGGTTGTGGGAGGAGCCAGCATTTGTAGTGCACTGGTCCCACTCACATGCCAGGACACCAACCGGGCACCCTAGGGGGCACTGCAGTGAACTTTAAAAATTGGTCCCAGATGCATAGCTCCCTTACCTTGGGTGCTGAGCCCCCCAAATCCCCCCCCCCCACCTGGTTAGAGCAGGAGCCCGTACTGCTGCCTAAATAGGAGGCGGTAAGGGCTTCCCCAGGAAATATCTGCACGTCAAGTGCTTAACTTACTGCACGGCCATTTACATTTAAAAAAAAATAATTTTACCTGCTGCAGGGGGCCTCTGCAAGTGGAAAACCCACATGCCAATGCAACCACAGGGGTCCTTTTACTGCAGCTTGGTAAAGGGACCCTTTAATGTTTTGAATGTGAACTGTAAAAGACTGGATAGAAAAGTATGACAAACCATTCTAGAGCTGTATCTCTTTTATACTATCAACTAACACATTTGCTTATTTCCGATCTGATGAAGAAGGGCAACCTTCGAAAGCTAATCAAGAAATGTATTAAGTTATGTTCAATAAAAAAGGTATCATCTTATTTTCTTTTCCATGTTTTATTTTGTTTGATTTCTATTGATACTATAGGAGTGGCCTAGTGGTTAGGGTGGTGGACTTTGGTCCTGAGGAACTGAGTTCAATTCCCACTTCAGGCACAGGCAGCTCCTTGTGACTCTGGGCAAGTCACTTAACGCTCCATTGCCCCATGTAAGCCGCATTGAGCCTGCCATGAGTGGGAAAGCGCAGGGTACAAATGTAACAAAAATAAAATAGATACTATTAGAGATTCTACATGGAATGTTGCTACTAGTGGAGATTCTACATGGAATGTTGCTACTATTGGAGATTCTACATGCTATTCCACTAGCAACATTCCATGTAGAAGGCTGCACAGGCTTCTGTTTCTGTGAGTCTGACGTCCTGCACGTACGTGCAGGACGTCAGACTCACAGAAGCAGAAGCCTGCGTGGCCACATTGGTGATCTGCAAGGGCCGACTTCTACATGGAATGTTGCTAGTGGAATAGCAACATTCCATGTAGAATCTCAAATAGTAGCAACAGTGGAGGAGTGGCCTAGTGGTTAGGGTGGTGGACTTTGGTCCCGAGAAACTGAGTTTGATTCCCACTTCAGGCACAGGCAGCTTCTTGTGACTCTGGGCAAGTCACTTAACCCTCCATTGTCCCATGTAAGCCACATTGAGCCTGCCATGAGTGGGAAAGAGTGGGGTACAAATGTAAAAAAAAAAAAAAATCTGAGAAATTCTAATATCAAAAGTAGTGGAGAAGTCTAGTGATAGTAAGAACACCAATTTATTTTTATCCAAATGAAAGTGTAAGTAAGTGGTGATGGCAGATTCAGTGCTATGATGTATTCTGAATCCTGTCTACTTTGGGTGTAGTACGTTTGTTTTTGAGAGAAGGTCCTGACGTTGTAGATGAGCTAGTGATTCAGCAATCTTTCCCAGAAACGGTAAATTGGCAATTGGCAGGTAATTGCAACTTTCTGAATGAGGTTTTGTCAGGTCTTTCAATCTTGGCCATATGTGCTTCCGGAGATTAGGGACAGAGCCTGATGAGATGAAGTGGTTATCACAGACAAGATGAATGGGATTAGATCTGAGGAAAAGAGTTTGATGAAAGTGGAAGGGATTGGGTAATGAGGAGCTGTAGTGATCTTTATACTCTTAACAGTTAGTCAGTTATGTCAAAGAAGGAGCTTTGAAAGAAGAAAATAAGTTGGTAAATAGAATGTTCTGAGTAGTATGAGCGGTATGGCCCTGGAGGGTACTGGCGTGAAAGTTGTTGTCGGAGCAGAAATATTGTTACTGAAAAAGTTTGAAATATTTTAAGATGAGGGAAGTGAAGCTGAGTCATCAGTAGGGGATGGTGTCACAGTCAGTGTTTTTAAAGTCTGAAACTGTACTGCAGTGTTAGACGCTCTAACAATTCTATTAGCATATTATGTTTTCTTAGCAGAAAGTAAAGCTAATTTATAGGACCGAGCTGTGTCTTTATAGTTTGTAAGAGAGTGAGGAGAGCTTTGCCATCACCAGATTCTCTTGTCCTGTCTTAGTTGCCTTTTTAACAGCTGTAGGTCTGAAGTATACCAAGGGTTTCTATAGATTTTGCAACTACTTTGTATGTGCATCGTGAGGGGAGCTAGGGTATCAAAAGATGTTTGAAGTGACGTGTTCCAAGTTTGAGCTTGATCTTCTAATGAAAGAGAACCAAATGTGTCCAGGTGTAACTGTGAACTGTGATCTTGCTAAGATCTCTAGTTTTAGGATGGTCTCCCATTGATATGTTGGGAGTGACAATTAGTGTAAACAAAAAACAGATAAGCGAATGATCTGACAAGGGAGTGGATGGAGGGAAATGGAGCACAGGCTTTTGGCAATGGGGGAAAGAAGAAAAGAATAAATCTAAAGTATGGCTGCCTACACTGTGTTTTGGGTAGCACTAAATCGAGAAGTAGGGAGAAGATATCTCGTGTAAGGTGGGGCTGAAGTATCATCAAGGTGAAAATTATAATCACCTAATATGATAAGAAGTGCTTTTTTTGTGCCGGTACAGGTACAGGCACCTTTTTTTCCAAGGGCTGGCTCACCTGCATGCCCTTAGCTCCCTGACAGCGCTGCTTTCTGTTCCTGCCGCCCTGCATTTAAATCTTTTATTTTTTTTACCTGAAGTCGCAGCGCCAGCGGCTACATTAGTGAAAGCAGCAGGCTCGCCTCCTCCAGCCTTCCCTTCCCTCTCAATGTCCCACTGCTATCCTCTGATGTAGTTTCCTGTTTCCATGAGGGCAGGACATTAAGAGGGAAAGGAAGGCTGGAGGAGGCAAGCCTACTGCTTTCACTAACACCGTCACCAGCACTGTGACTTCAGGTAAAACAATAAATGATTTAAATGCAGGGTGGCAGGAACAGAAAGCAGGGCTGTCGGGGAGCTATGGGCGGGCAGGTGGGACTGGGGTTGGAACTGGAACTCAACGGAGGCTGAAAAGGGGCACAGGTGGAGGCTGGGGTGAGTCACTGGACATGGATGGGAGGGGAGGATAGGGGGCAAAGGAGAATCACTGGACATGGAGGGGAGGGCAAAGGAGACTTGCTGGACATGGATAGGAGGTCAGGGGAGAGAGGAGAAATCACTGGACATGGATGGTTAGGGGAGGGCAGAGGAGAATCGCTGGACAAGGAGGGGAGGGCAGGGGAGAAAGGAGAATCGTTGGACATGGTTGAGAGGGGAGGATAGGGGCAAAGGAGAAACACTGGACATGGATGGGAGGGGAGGGCAGGGGAGAGAGCAGAGTTGCTGGACATGGACGGATGGAGGGGAGGGCAGGAGAAATGCTGGACATGGACGGAGGAGAGGGAAGACAGGAAGGAGATGCACAACGATGGAGGGGAGAGAGGAGAAATGCTGGACATGGATAGAGGGAAGGGCAGGGAAGAGAGGAGAAATGTTGGCGGGAAGGAAAGACAGAGGAAGGAGATGCACATGGTTGGAGGGGAAGGGAGAGAGGAGAAATACTGGACATGGATGGAGGGAAGAGAAGACAGAGGAAGTAGATGCACATGGATGGAGTGGAGGGGGAGAAGAGAAATTTTGGACATGGATGGAGGGGAGGGGAGAGAGTTGAAATGCTGGACATGGATGGGAGGGAAGAGAGAGGAAGTGAGATGAACATGGATGGAGAGGAGGAGAGAGGAGAAATGCTGGACATGGATGGAGGGGGAGAGGAAAAGTGCTGGACATGGATGGAAAGAGGAAGGAGATGCATACTGACGCGATGAGGGAAAAGGAAAAGAGAAGAAAAACTGCATATGGATGGATAAAATAGGCAAAAGCTGGATCCACTCTATACCTCCTCCATTCAAGTCCACGGAGGACCCAGCTTTTACCTATGGATGTAGAGCAAGAAGAAGAAAGGAGGAAAGTAAAGAAATAAATGGAAAGGAAGCCCTGGAAATGGAGTTAAGGGAACAGATAGAGAGCAGCAGAATCAGAGACTGGGATCAACATGATCAGAAAAACAAAGTCACCAGACAACAAAGGTAGAAAAAAATCATTTTATTTTTATTTTAGTATTTGGAATATGTCCAATTTGAGAATTTATATCTGCTGTCTTATTTTGCACTGGGTATACTAGAGCGGTAACAGCTTACAGAAATTATTTATAATGAAAAAAATTCACAAGTTATTGTTTTCTCCTATACTGGTATAGTATTTTCAATGATATTTCTTATATGCGCCATGGCTGGTATAAGGGGTGTGGCCACTGTAGATGTGGCTACAATAAGGGCGGAGCCATAGATGATGACCCCGTCCATAATGAGTACCGGTACCTTTTTTCCTACAAAAAAAAGCACTGATTATAGAGAATGCTGATTTAACACAGTGGTCAGTTAATATTGTCTGAAGTAATTGAAATGAGCGGGAGGAAGGAGAGGGTAGGTGGTAAATTAGGAAAAAATCTATTGAAGAAACTGATTTCAGTCTGAAGGTCAGAGATTCTATTGGGGGGAGTGAGAGCATGGCTGAAAATCTGTCAAAGAAGTTGTGTAGAATAAATTATGGCTATGCTCCCACCTCGGTGGTGGTCTGTGTTACAGAAAGAATAGGAGTATCCTTGGGATATGGCTTGTTTAATACTGTATATGCTAAGTCTGCATTTGTGAGCCATGGCTTGGTAAGGCAAAAGATATGCAACTTGTTAGTATAAATCAAGTCCTTGAAGAGATGATGTTTATCAAGTACTGAGTGTACATTGAGAAGGCCTATTCTGTAAGGGGTGGCAGTAGTAAGAGGTATGTCAGTGGGGGATGAGTGTATAATTGGGACATAAGTAAGATTTCTTATCTGTGTCTGGTAGGAGTAAAAACTGGGATATACTAAGCAAAACATACTGAGGAGAAAATGGATAGGGACAAAAAAGGGCTCTTAAAGAAGTGTTCCATGGTGCACCACTAAGGGACTTCATTTGTGGAAAAGTACCAGTGACATCACTTCTGGACGTACAGGCAATCAGTAGGGGAAAGGGCCACATTTGTGGCATCCAGGAGAGTACCAAGAGGAGCCTGAAAGATACAGCACAGCAGATATCAGCAACAAACAGCATCAAAAGTAGCAGCTCAGCAGGTAGAATAGCATGCACCATTAGGGGACTCCAATATGTCAAAAAGTACCAGTGACGTCACTTCCAAGAGTACGGGAGATCAGCAGGGGGAAGGGCTGTGTTTGTGGTAGCCAGGAGAACACTGAGAATAGCCTGACACAAACAGCATCAAAAGCAGCAGTTCAGCAGGTAGAATGCCTCCAGTCACCGAAACTTGCAATCCCCAAGTTTGTGCATGAACTGATCATACTTGGGGAGTGACAGAATCGGTGGCTGGAGGCACCCCACTGACTTCCTCACTCCTGAGGCAATACAAGGAAGCCCCATTTTACTGTTGGGGCTTTAGCAAAGGTATATACCTAATGTGGGGGGAAGGGGAGAGGGAGGGAGAGGAAAAGTGTGGCTTCCCAGTCCATCCCTGTGCCCCTGCAATGGCTATGCCCCACCTTTAATTGCAAGATTAATCACACAATTAAAACTTTTAATAAAAAAATATATATATATATAAACAGCAAGTGACCGACTCACCTGCAAATACACAGTAGAGTCACTCAGAACGCTTAGAGTGTAGAAGTCCAAGCCCCGCCTCCACCAGCATTAAAGCCCAATAGGGAGGAGGGCTTGAACATGGGCGTGGAAATCGAAGGAGGAGGGAGCAGGGAGGGAAGGAGGGGGCGGAACTGAGGAAAACATGCTGGGGGGAGGGCAGGGGAGAGAGCAGGGTTGGTGGACCTGGGGGGGGGGGGGGTGGCCATAGGAAAACAAAAAACTAGCCCGTTGTTACGGGCTTAACGGCTAGTATATATATATTTGAACAATAGATTTGCTTTTACAAACTAGGCATCAAGTAGGCATTTTTTCCAGGAAATTTTATGAGTCCTGTAAAAAGAAAACCTAATAATGATTAATCTCCTTTATGTTGAAGTTGTCTTTATGCAGAGTATCACCACCCTGTCACAATACGTTTTTAAGGAAGAATAAAAGTTCCAATTTTACTTTCATCCTTTAGCTTATATGCAGATTTTTTCCCTACAAACAACAAGAACAAAATAAAAAAACAGGAAGATGGAGTCTAATATTCTAATAACAACAATTGCAGCTGAGAAAACCCCAAATATGGTCCCATGATCCAAGAAAAGAATCTACAGCCAAGCAACCAAGAAGGTTTTTTTTTCATAATTGCTTTTCCTATAAATACATTTTTAATTTGGAAATAACTCATACATGTTGCTATCTAGTGTATCTACTTTATTACAGTGAAACCTCAAAACTCTATTTATGCATGCATATAATATGCATTTTTATAAATTACAAGATAATTATAAGAAAAGCACACAATGAGATTGTAGTTATATTTCATTCAATTACTAGAACAATGAGTTATCATCATTTCTCAATCTTGCTAATGTCCCAGCAGCACAACACTCAGTTTTTTGTACCTACTATTTTTTTTGTTCCAATATTTTTGTATTTATTTTGTAAGAGAAACAACAAAACCAAAATAATAATATTAAACAAATAACTAAACAAGTTAATGAGAAAACTGTAACTAAGCATCAATATACATGTCTGAGGGCATAAATAAACATTAATAATTGTTACATCATAAGAGTCACAGCGTAAATACGTGTATTTCAATTTTGCAAAAGAGCATTGTGCAGTTGGTCTTGTAAAGGAGCCCATATTTTTTTTTTATATTTAAGAAGTGAATTAAATTTTTCAGCAGCTGCATATTCATATTTAGCTAATAAACACAACGAGTTCCACCATGTTAAGAAAGTTACTTTAGATAAGTCTTTCTAGCAGAAAAAAGCGTTCTTAAAGCCAGTTGAAGAAGTATGTCCAATAACTGTGCTTGATATTTGTCCAGCGGTGATTGTATTGCCAAGGAGCCTAGGATGGCTATCATGTAGGAAAAAGAATTTGAAATATTTAATATAGATGATGTGATAGTATTCCATACTGAGCACCAGTACTCTTGTATATATGATCATGAGTAAATAATGTGTTTAAGAGTTCCAGTGCTCATATCACATGTCCAGCATTTATCCATGTGGTTTTTTTTGTAGTTTTGTTTATCGTGGCAAGTTTAGATGGTGTCCAAAATGCTTTGTGCGCCAGAAAAAATATGGATTGTGAGGTAGATGCTGATTTGGTGGTATGTGTAGACTTATGCCCAAATTTTTGCCACTCTTGTTCATCTAGTTGGAGATTTAAGTCATATTTCCATGACTGCATAGTACTAATAGGTGAACTATATTTAGCCTGTTGAATTATTTTGTACCATTTAGAGGCAGCTTTTTTGGAGGACATTAGAGTTCTGCATAATTACCAACAATTAGGAGAATCAATGGGTAGCTTATTTATGTTCAAAGCTGCAGACACACAATGCATAATCTGTAACCATTGATAGTAGCAGGTATTGGGAAGTCCATATTTCAGGCAGAGCTGAGAGAAGGGTATCCATGAATGGTCCTTGATAACATCATCTAATGACCAGATGCCAGCTTTTTCCCAAACAGTCCAGTTTATACAAGTTTTATTAATTTTGAAAGTTGAATTGTTCTAGTTGGGGATGTATATAGAATTCTTTAGGGGATTTTTTACAACTGAGTCAATTTTTTTGAATACAATTTTTAGAGTCACAAACAGAATGTTATTAGAAATCTTATCTTGTTGAGACCAGGGAAAATATTGTAAGGGAGTGTCTGACTGCTTATTAGCTTCTATATGAAATCAAGAGGGAGAGTTAAATTGTTCCTTGTCAGGCATAAATAGTGAGTTTTGTTTCAATAGAAAAGATATATGATAGTCATAGAAGCTTGGAAAATCTACACCTCCATTCATAGGACAAGCCTTCAATTTCTTAGTGGATATTCTAGGTGTTTTATTGGCTCATAAGAATTGAATTAGTTTTGCTTCGATTTTTTTGTAAATTGTTGATTTTAATAAGACTGGCAACATACTAAGTATGTAATTGATTTTTGGTACAATCATCATTTTTATAGTTTCCAGGTGTCCCCACCAATTCAGCCTTAGTGGAGACCATTTGTGAGTTAAAGAGTCAACAATTTTAATCATATTAGTGGAATTATAGTTAAGAGTGTCTTCCATTGTAGGCATTGGGGTAGTTTGGGGGGGCAAGGGGGGAATTGCCCCCCAAACGCAGGGCTGGCACAATGCTGCAGGCAGCTCTTTCTATCCTCAGCTCCTGGACAGGCTTCCTCTCCGCTCCTTCCTGCCCCCCCCCCCCACGTGCGTGTTTAAACCTTTTATTTTCCTCGCAGCGACGGCAGTGAAGCACATAACACAGCGGGCTCACCTCCAGCCTTTCCCTTTCCTCACTCAGTGTCCCGCCTTCTTGCGATGGGGTCAGCTTCTTATTGACCTGGTGCCTGCTTTATTTTTAATAGGATTGCGTATTTGTTTGAAATGCCAATGATACTTCCCACATCAGTTCATGTCATTTTTAGCCTGAAACAGGATAAAAAAGCAAAAAAATTTGTGTTGCACATAATGCACACTCTAGAAAAATTGCACTCTCTGCAAAATAAACACCCACTTTGCCTTTCAGCCAAGGCAATCTGTTATAAAATTACCCTTTACACATATTGCTCAGCAGCTATATGTATGTTAAACTAGAGAGATCCTGGATTCTCTACAGGAAGTACTGTTCCAGCAGTTGGTAATTGAATTCACATGGGATGGGGCCAGTGGTGTGCTGGTAATTTTTTAACAACAGGATCTCTCCCCAATCTGGAATTTGGGGGGGGGGGTGCATGGGGGGGAATGCAGGGGGTTCAGGGGTGGTGCGGGGATGGACTGGGGTGGGGCAATGCATTACTATCTCTCTCCTTCCCCCTCATATGAGAACTCCCATTAAACCATAAGACCTCCATTAAACAAATCTTTATAGCCCAAATCAAATGCCATGTTCATAATTAACTTTGTATGAACTTGGCTGCTAATAATATGCTGAACTAGACAATGTTGGTACATTTAGACTGACTCTGGACAGTTCTGCTGAAGGAAATCCTTCTCTCATTAATCAATATCTTCTCTGTGAAATAGTAGTAATAAAAAAAGGGCAAGTGCATTTTTATAATATACTACTGCATTCCACAAAGCAAAAGGAGCAAGTTCCTACATGCCATCTTTTTTTCTTTCTGTAAGCACAGGAAAAAAAAAAGATTTTAAATGCTCCCAGGTTCCAATCTAATTCATGTTTAATGTGGGATAAAATGCCATAAATAAGTAAACAAATAGATAGAGAGAAACTCTGAATTTTGAGCATTACATGATGTCTGTTTTAGTGGACCTTTACCAGGAGAAAAAGAAAATCTCTGCACCAATATAACACACACAAAAAAAAATCTCTGCATGAATATAACACATGCTAGGTTGTCCCTATAACCAGCCCCTCCAAATGACACACTGATTACGATGTATGAAAAATTATTCCGTTATTATACTTTCTCTTTGTACATCCCTATTCACAAGACGGCATGTTTGAAAACATAAGTGAGATTAAATAAAATTAAACAATAAGGAGCACCTACCTATTCAGACCTCTTGCTTTCCCGGTCCCCCGAGCTGTAGGGTACCGGCACATACCTGAACTAAAGCCACCCTGGTGGTCTAGTGGATTCTTCAGGGAAGGAAAGATCCCCAGTCTTTCCTGCGCGCTGCCGGTGCTGACCTCCTTCCCAGTCCCCCGAGCAACAGAGTGACCTCCCGGCACATGCCTGAAGCCACCCTGGTGGTCTAGTGGAGTCTTCAGGGCAGGAAAGATCCCCAGTCTTTACTGCCTGCTGCCGGCGCTGACCCTCCTGCAGCCAAATCTTCTTTAAAATGGCTGCTGAGACATACAACTGCGGCCTCGCAAGACTTCAGCTGAAGTCTCGTGAGGCCGCTGCTGGAAGTCTCGGTAGCCATTTTTAAATAGTGATGTGGCAGCAAGATGATCAGTGCCAGCAGCAGGCGGGAAAGACTAGGGATCTTTCCTGCCCCCATAACTCCACTAGACTACCAGGGTGGCTTCAGCGAGGTATGTTCCGGGACCGCAGCAGCTCAGAGGAGGAGAGGCAAACAGGGAGCAGGAGGGAGTCCTGATGTGCTACAGGGAGCAGCTCTGCTGCATTTAACAACCGGCTCACAAAATCTTTAAAAAACTTAACAACTGGCTCTTGTGAGCCAGTGCAAGCTGACTCCAGCACACCACTGGGTGGGGCCATACTGGACCAGGTGTTCACAAATGGAGAGAGTGTTTCTAATGTTATAGTGGGTGTATTTTGCAGCATTACATCCAGTAATCACCAATATTAAGTCATGCATGGAGAGGGTTTAATTGAAGGTGAAGGTTCAAGACTTTAAAAAGAAATAACTTTAAAAAGATGAGGAATACCTTAAAGAGTGATCTGGATGGGAACAGCTGGGAGAAGTAGAAAAGAAGTGGGCAAAACTAAAAGGTGCTATTTCAAGTGCAACAAACTTTTTTCTTAGGAAAATAAAACAGTAAGAGGAAAAAGAGACCACTTTGGTTCTCAAAATTAGTAGCTGAAACAGTAAGTGAAAAGAGGTTAGCCTTCATAAACTACGAGAGTTCTCAGAAAGAGGAAGACAGGCAGCAATATCTGGAAAAACTAAGACAAGCAGGTAAACCAGTAAGGAAAGCAAAGATTCAAATAAAAGAAAACATAGCCACAATAAATATTTATGCAAATCTCTCTCATAAATATTCATAAGTGCATAAGTACTGCCACACTGGGACAAACCAAAGGTCCATCAAGTCCAGCATCCTGTTTCCAACAGTGGTCAATCCAGGTCACAAATACCTGGCAATAAATTTTATGCTGCTTATCTCGGAAATAGCAGTAGATTTTTCCCAAGTCAGTTTAATAATGGTCTATGGACTTTTCCTTTAGGAAGCCATCCAGACCTTTTTTAAACCCCGCTAAGCTAACCACCTTTACCACATTCTCTGGCAATAAATTCCAGAGTTTAATTACATGTTGAGTGAAGAAAGAATTTCTCTGATTCGTTTTAAATTCACTGCTTTGTAGCTTCATCGCATGCCCCCTAGTCCTAGTATTTTTGGAAAGAGTAAACAAACGATTCACGTCTACCTGTTGCACTCCACTCATTATTTTATAGACCTTTATCATATTTCCCCTCACTTGTCTTTTCTCCAAACTGAAGAGCCCTAGACGCTTCAGCCTTTCTTCATATGGAAGTCGTCCCATCCCCTTTATCATTTTCATCGCCCTTCTCTGCACCTCTTCTAATTCCACTATATCTTTTTTGAGATGCGGCGACCAGAATTGAACACAATATTCGAGGTGTGGTCGCACCATGGACTGATACAAAGGCATTATAACATCCTCACTTTTGTTTTCCATTCCTTTCCTAATAATTCCTAACATTCTATTTGCTTTCATAGCTGCCGCAGCACACTGAGCAGAGAGTTTCAACTTATAATCAACAACGACGCCGCAATCCCTTTCTTGGTTGGTGACTCCTAACGTGGAACCTTGCATTACATAGCTATAATTCAGGTTCCTCTTTCCCACATGCATCACTTTGCACTTGTTCACATATCATTAAAAATATTTAAATAACAATAAAAAGTATGGCATAGTATACAACTTACAATGTCAACACAATACGTAATAGAGCATTTTAATTGACAGTGAAGGGTAAAGCAAAAATGGAACATATAGATAGGTAAGAGAGTAAGAAGAGTTAGAAAGTAAGATGATTAATTTAAAGAAAGTTGCACATGCAGTTAGAGATGGTTTAATATTATCTGAGCTAGGATAGGATTGGATAAACATGTCCTGCTACAGTATGTGTAGCCCATGTCACTCCTTGTGTGTGTGAGTGAGACAAACAAGTTAGTTACTTCTTCCATTAAAGGCCTGGTTGAAGAGCCAAGTTTTCACCTGCTTCCTGAAGTAGAGATAGTCTTGTGGTAAACGGAGCCTTTCAGGCAGTGCTTTCCAGAGTGTGGGGGCTACTCCGGAGAAGGCTCACTTGTGGATATCAGATCGTGCAATGTCTTTTGGAGAGGGTGTGGTTAGCGATAGTCCTTGAGGACCTTAGTGTCCTTGGTAGTGTGTAGAGGACCATCTTACTCTTCAGGTACTCAGGGCAATTTCCTTTGAGGGCCTTGAAGATCAGACATAGTTTTAAATTTAGCACTGTATTGCTAAATGAAGTTTTTGCAAAAATGCTGTGATGTGGTCACGTCACTTGCAACCTTCCATGAATCTTGCTGCTGCATTCTGAATCAACTGGAGCTGGTGCAAGCCCTTTGTAGTCAGACCATTGTATAGTGCATTGCAGTAATCCAGTCTTGATGTTATCATGGCGTGCACGGCTAGGATAAGATTTACCTTCTCAATGTAAGGAGAGAGGCTGTTGCAAATAGTAGAAGCAGCCCTTGAAGGTTGCTTGAATTTGGGGAATCAGAGTAAGTGTTGAATCTAACTGTATTCCAACGTTCCTGACTTGTAATTTGAGGGGAGTTTGTACTTCACAAATGGGATTTTGATGTCCGGTATGTATCCACTTGTGTTAGGGACCCAGAGAAGCTCAGTTTTACTTGGGTTCAGGCAAAGTTTGTTGTGTTTAGCCCATTCTTGAATTGATGTTAGACATAAGTACATAAGCACCGCCATACTGGGAAAGACCAAGGGTCCATCAAGCCCAGCATCCTGTCTCCTACAGCGGCCAATCCAGGCTTCAAAAACCCGGCAACCCCCCCCCCCCCCCAAAAAAAAAAAAAAAATAATAATAATAATGTTCAATGGACTTTTCCCTCAGGAATCTGTCCAAACCCCCTTTAAATTCCGTAAGGCCAGCTGCTGTTACTACATTCTCCGGCAACGAGTTCCAGAGTCTAACTACACGCTGAGTAAAGAAAAACTTTCTCCTATTTGTTTTAAATCTACCATATTCTAGCTTCATCTTGTGTCCCCTGGTTTTGTTGTTGTTTGAAAGTGTAAACAATCGCTTCACATCTGTCCGCTCTGATCCGCTCATTATCTTGTAGACTTCTATCATATCACCCCTCAGCCACCTTTTCTCCAAGCTCAAGAGCCCTAACCTTCTCAGCCTTTCCTCATAGGGAAGTCGTTCCATTCCCTTTATTATTTTCGTCGCCCTTCTCTGCACCTTTTCCAATTCCTTTATATCTTTTTTGAGATGCGGCGACCAGAACTGGACACAATACTCGAGGTGCGGTCGCACCATGGAACGATACAATGGCATTATAACATCCTCGTGTTTGTTTTCCATCCCTTTCCTAATAATACTCAACATTCTGTGCGCTTT
Source organism: Microcaecilia unicolor (assembly GCF_901765095.1). Taxonomy (NCBI): domain Eukaryota; kingdom Metazoa; phylum Chordata; class Amphibia; order Gymnophiona; family Siphonopidae; genus Microcaecilia; species Microcaecilia unicolor. Next base: position 160,355,670 of record NC_044033.1, read on the forward strand.
CTTAGGTAATCAGTTTATTCAAGGCTGTGGGTAAGTCAGGTTCAATGGGTATGATTAGCTGCACATTATCCGCATAGATGTAGAACTGAGAATTAACCGGCTATGGGTTATCACATAAAGATAGGACTAACTTTTATGCCATCCTATTTATGCTCTTAACCTGGCTAGTTAAGTGCTGAATATTGACATTTAAATGATAAATTGCTGACTCTGCCAGAAGAACGTCCCCAGTTTACATGCACATATACTTGTGTTCTAAACATTTTTACACACAATGGGCTACATTCTATATATGGCACCTAAAATATCGGCGCTGAAGAAAACTGCAGTTAGCACTATTTTATATACCTCGCCTAACATTTAGGTGCAGGCATTTACACCATCTAAAACCTGCTGTAAATGCATATGTTGTATTTCGGCATGGATTGGGCATATTCTGTAACTGTGCTTAAATGTTTGGAATGCCTATACCTCACCCATGGCCACACCTCTTTTGAGATTTGCGTAGTCCGATTTATAGGCATCGCTTTAGAGAGTTATGCACATAAATCTTAATAAGTGCCAATTAGTACTGACAATTGCTTGTTAACATTCAATTATCAGCGCCGATTGGCTTGTTAACCAATTAAGTTCTGTGTGCAAATTGGCTATGCATGCTTTGTGCGCAGAACTTTAGTTGCCGTTTATAGAATCTGGGGGAATGGGTACATAAATATTAGCGCTCAGTTTATAGAATTTCCCTTCAAGTGTCTGTCCAGACTTTTGCAATTGCAAGGCCATTACTGTCTCCCAAATTTGTACCATAAATGGTAAATTAGCTAGAGGTTGGAAACTACAACATACAGGTGTATTCAATGATAAAGCTTGTGAAATAGAATTCAAAATGATTAGTCTCAGTGCCACTGGATAATGGCCATGATGAAGCAGATCATTAAACAGATAGGTCAACCAATCCATTATTCTATCAATATCCCTTATAAAAGATAAATTGGACATGGATCTAATATATAGTTCCTTGTGGCTAATCATGGACATAATTCAAGGATGGCTATCAATGTTTGCCCAGAAAGCATATACATTAGCAAAACAGACACTTTAAAAGCACCCTGGAGAATTATCTGAGCACATTTACAATTTGACAGCATAAGAACATAAGCATTGCTGTGCTGGGACCAAAGGTCCATCAAGCCAATCCAGGTCCCAAATACCTGGTAGGATCTGAAAAGAGTAAATAAATTCTGTGCTGTGTATTCCAGGAATAATAGTATATTTTCCCCAAGTCCACCTTAATAACAGTTTGTAGACTTTTCTTCTAGGTACTTGTCTAAACCTTTTTTTAACCCTTCCAAGCTACAGCAAAGAACACTTCTGAGTAATTCTCCAATGTGATCGGAGATGCGAAGGAGGTAGAACGAGAGAACATGAAATGAGATTGAAGGGGGGCAGACTCAAGAAAAATGTCAGGAAGTAATTTTTTCACGGAGAGAGTAGTTTAACATCAAACATACACAGGGGTGATATGATACAGACGTTCAAATACTTGAAATGTATTAATCTGCAAAAAAAATCTTTTCTGGAGATGGGAAGGCGGTAGAATGAGAGGACATGAAATGAGATTGAAGGGGGGCAGACTCAAAAAAGATGTCAGGAGGTATTTTTTCATGGAGAGGGTGGTGGATGCTTGGAATGCCCTCCCGCGGGAGGTGGTGGAAATGAAAACGGTAACAGAATTCAAGCACGCATGGGATAAACATAAAGGAATCCTGTTCAGAAGGAATGGATCCTAAGGAGCTTAGCCGAGATTGGGTGGCAGAGCTGGTGGCGGGAGGCGGGGATAGTGCTGGGCAGACTTATACAATCTGTGTACTGAAAAGGACAGGTACAAATCAAGGTGAGGTATACACAAAAAGTAGCACATATAAGTTTATCTTGTTGGGCAGACTGGATGGACCATGCAGGTCTTTTTCTGCCGTCATCTACTATGTTACTATCCAGCTTATAATCAAAACTTTTCGCCAGTGATCTTCTGACACAAATCGGGAGAACACTGGCGATTTCACAAAAGCGGCTAACAGCGTATAATCGAAAGCTGGCTTTTTAACAGCATCGCCGCTTTCCCGTCGCCTCGCCGGTGAAAGTTCAAGAGGGCATGTTGGCGGCGAAGCAAAGGCAGGGCATGGGCGGGTATGGGCGTGGCTACCAGATAGCCGGCTTTTGCCGATAATGGAAAAAAAATACGGCGTTAAGCAGTATTTCGCCGGGTTTACTTGGTCCTTTTATTTTCATGACCAAGCCTCAAAAAGGTGCCCAAACTGACCACATGACCACCGGAAGGAAGCGGAGATGACCTCCCCTTACTCCCCCAGTGGTCACTAACCCCCTCCCACCAAAAAAACCCCACTTTAAACACTTTTTTTTCCAGCCTGTATGCCAGCCTCAAATGCCGTACCCACCTCCATGACAGCAGAATGTGTTCTGTCCTCCGACAGCCTTTTCCTGCTTGTGATGTGGCTCTGGGGTGAGTGTGACACCTTTTCTGTTATTTGCACTGCAGAGTCACATCAGCAATGCATTGTGGTGGGTGTAGGTATTGGTAGTTAGTAGGCTCTACTCCCCTGGTGCTTTCCCCCTGCTTACTGGGTCAGAGTGTGCCCTGTTTTGTTTCCTTTGTAGTCTATGCAGTAGTGGCCATTTTTGTAAGCCAGTTTTAGTTCCCTTTCCTGTGTTACCCACGTTACAGAACTTAGTTATTACCTTGAATGGTGCTGAAAGAGGGCATTGTACACCATTGTGCCAGCTCTGACCTACTGCTAATCTTAGTACCAGGGGACTCTTTGCCAGTGGGGCACAACCTCTGATCTGCAGTTAACTGTGAGTAAACGTGCTTATTTCAAGAAAGGACTTTTTCAGAGAGATTAGTCTTCAGGTGTGAACTGGTGTGCCAAAGTTATACAGCAGCAATAAGTCCTAGAGGCTGTATGCAGGTCCCTGGAGCAGTTTTAGTGGGTGCAGTACATTTGTGGGTAGTGGGTTTGGGGTGGGGTGGGGTGGGGGGCTGAGCTCCCAAAGTAAGGGAGCTATGCACGTTGGAGCTTTTCTGAAGACCACCGCAGTAACCCCTAGGGAGCCCGGTTGGTGTCCTGGCATGTCAGGGGGGCCAGTGCACTAAAAATGCTGGCTCCTCCCATGGCCAAATGCCTTGGATTTGACTGGGGTTTGAGATGGCCGACATAACTTTCCATTATTGCTAAAAAAACGAAGCCGGCCATCTCAAACCCCGGCCAAATCCAAGGCATTTGGCTGGCCGGAACCGTATTATCGAAACAAAAGATGGCCGGCCATCTTTTTTGAAAATACGGGTCTGGCCAACTGTTTGCGGTACCGCCAAAATACATCGCCGGCGCCGTTCAATTATTCCCCTCCACGTTACTATGTATAAATGATGTCATGATCTCCCCCCTTTTTTTAACTTCCATGGTACAGTGCAATAATGTATATCCTGCAGGGGCAGGCAAAGAGCATACAAATGAATATTGACCTCTATTGCTCTGTAAAAAAATTCCAGTTTGCTCTTTCAGCTTGTCTATGGTATTGGTTCTTGGCCTGATAGAAGTTTTCCTCTGCAAAGTTATCAAAATCCAGGTTTAAAGGTCACAGGGTAATTTTGTAAAGGATTCTATGCTTATAAAGGCCTTTTTACACACATATAAAAGCTTTTCAAAAATTACCCCAGGGTCACACATAAAAAGTACTTGTGGTGACAAAAAGGTTTTGCAGAGCTTGGGTGGAGTTGCAAATTAACACATGTTACGTATAAAATGTGCACGTATGCATGTACTCTACACACAACTATTTACATTTGCTTCTGCTTCTTTGTCCCTGGTATTTTATAAAAACCAAGTGGAAGGGCATTTTTAAAAGGATATCCCAAATGGACGATCATCTCACATGTATTTTCAAATAGGGAATACATCAAGATTTCCTTTTCAAAAATACATGAGCTAGACATCCATGTTCTGGGGATGTGCAGCAAGAACAGCCATTTTACAAACTGGAACATCGAAATTATGACCTGGAAAACAAGGGACATGGCAGCATTCTTAGACAACAAACAGAGAGACATCCGTGCAGTGCAGAGGGGCAGCCTACTGGTTAATGCAGTAGACTGTAAACCAAGAGACCCAGGTTCAAATCTCCATATTAACTCTTTTATTTTTTAATTGTGAGCCCTCCAGGAACAGAAAAATGTCTACTGTACACCACTCCAGTAGCTTTCAGGCTTGCAGGTGGCTTATATAGATACAGTAGGTATTTTTCTGTTCCAGGAGGGCTCACAATAAAAAAAAAAATTTAAAAGAGTTAAAATGGGATTTGAACCTGGGTTTCTCGGCTTGTAAGTCACTACAGCAACCACTATGCTACTCCTCAGACTTACTTTTAGCTTTGTTAAGAATACCTATAATACCTGAAACTGTCATGGATCTTGGTATGCCTTTTGGTTTCATTTTCCGGGGGGGGGGGGGGGGGGCAGCAACCACGGGAGGATTAAGGAGATGTCATGCCTTAATCCTACCAGTGAACAGTTTCTCAATCAGAGCATCTTTTTGTACCCTGCATATTCCTGAAACAAGTCTACATAAGGATGTCTTTCTTTATAGACTTGTAAATTTCTTCCCTTTTGGTAATGGCTGTTGGACATCCTGATTTGGGCCCTCTTTAGTCCCGCCCAACACACCCACTTGCTATTTGGACATACGGCAGTGTCAGATGTCCAAATCTTGCCTTTGCAAAATTGGAATTTTGATATTTCAAGCACATGCATATATGTGTTTCAGCATTTTGGGAAGTCCTTATGCTTTGAAAATAAGTGCTGTTGGAACCTATGTATCTTTATAAAACAGGTGAGAAATAAGTGCCTACCTGTCCTAAACACATGGGTAACCTGTTATAAAATTATCCTCCATTTGTATTGTTAATAGCAAATGGTAAATAATTACATGACAGGATCCATAGATTGCTGAACTCAAAAGGTCACTATTCAATAACACTGGGCAATGTTCAGAGCAATTTAAGCAGGCAGGAGAGGATCCAGCCCAATTAAATTGCTTTGAGCTGCCCAGCCACCGATATTCAATGGCACTAAACCAGGCAGTACCGCTGAATATCAACTCTGACCAAGCATGTTGAAAGTGGGCAGGTCAGGGGCTTGGCAAGGGGCAGCACTGGGGAGGAGCCAGCGGTTATGCAGGTGCTGGCAATAGTCAGTGCTGAGACCAGCCAGGAGCGCCGCAGTTGCCAAATGTGCCTTGTGTACGATGCCCCCACCTGACATGATATGCTCCTGCCCCACCCAGTTTGGTGATGTCAGCACAAGGGAAGACAATGGACAGCTTCCCTTGTGCCCTGTACAGCTGCATGGGCCACACATAGCTTGCTATGGCCCTGGGACCCTGGGGTAGCGAGGTTGTGACACAACGAGGAGAGAGGGATGGAGTGGAGAAGGAGCTGCATCAGGGGATCAGAGACTTAAAAAAAATTGCACAGGTCCCAGATGATATTCAGCTGAGACCTGCATAACTGTCTTATGTGGGCCTCAGCTGAATATTGGCCAAGACCTGAATAAGCTCCAGTATCAGAGCCCTTTAAGTTAGACCCAGATATTCAGTGCTGGTATCTGGACATGGCCTGACACTGAATATTGGGGTTTATCTGGCAACTGTCAGCGTTTAAAAAAACATGTTGAATGCCATCAGCTGAATATTGTCCGGAATGTGCTTAATCCACAAAGAATACTGCCCTAATACATTTTGATAGCTGCATAGATTGTTGGAATGTTTTGTATGCTGAGTTCTAGCAACCTTTATTATCTGCAAATAGACTGTGGCATCGGATTATGTTTGGATGTGTATGTGTGTCTATGAAGTAACATTTGATCTTGTATGGAAGAGAGCATGAATGCTTGAGTGGGCTAAGACATACACATTTTGCAGTCCCTGTTTGCATATGATCATTTTAGGGTGTATTGTATTTAACACTGTTCACGTCTCTACAAAGCTTTTTTTTTTTCTTTTTTTGCACACATACCCCCAGAGAAGGTGGAATCCTGCATTATATTTTAGTGATATGTATGATCCTTTTCACTGTGACACTTCTAGGTGGATCGTAGTAAGCTAAGCTTATTTCCATATTAGATTGTAGTTGCTGTTATTTACAGTATTTGTTCTTCGTTAAGAATATGCATGTTGGATGCCCAGTTTATTGTATTGCAAATTTAGGGAACGAAATGACAGTTTGTCAGTACACTCTGCCTTCTAAAACATAATTGTTAATCTCAATCTTTATAATGGGTGTAAATTTGAAAATATTCTCACTTAGTGAGAGGTATGGAGGGACGTTTTCAATATGATGTCTAAATCCAATTTTGGATGTTTTGCTGAAAACGTCCAAAACTCAAGTGGCAAATGTAGCGATTTTCGAACCAGAAAAACATCAATCTTTTTGTTTTGAAAATGGTCATTTGCTAGAAGTTTTTGTGCTCAGTACATTTATCCTTTTGGACCATTAAAAATAAAAAAAAAGTCTAAAAGAAAAATGCACAAAAACAAGCCACTGGGCTAGCATTCTTAGTAGACTGGCCACACAGACATCCTAGCAGAGCAGTGGAGCACCGTAGGGACAACTGAAGTGGACTTCACATAAAAGGTCCCAGGTATATGTCTCACTGTTACCCCTTTATATTGCATGGCAAGACCTCCAAAACCCACCAAAAACCTAATGTACCCACCTGCACACCACTACAATAGCCCTTAAGGCTACAGGTGTCACCTATATGGGGTATAATATTAGGTTTCTGGTGGGTTTTGGATGGCTCACACTTTCCACCACAAGTGTAACAGATATGGGCCTGGGTTCCCTTCTCTACAGTGCACTGCACCAGCCACTAGGCTACTACAGGGATCTCTTGCTGCTCTAATAGGCCTGGCCATAATATCTGAAGCTGTCATAGTAACATAGTAGATGTAACATAGAGGCTGGTATGTACAGTTTCTTTTACATCTTTGGTGGTGGGAGGGAGTCAGTGATCACTAGGGGAGTAAGGGGAGGGTCACTAACACTACCCACACTCCAATCCTATCCCACATGTCTCTTCCACTGTCCTACTCTATACAACTGGACTTTCACTGTTATACTTTGTAATATACTGTGCTATCTCTATGATACCTTGTACCATACCTTATAAGCCGCACTGAACCTGCTATCGGGCGGGAAAGAACGGGGTATAAATGCTATAAATAAATAAATAATCCCTCCAGTGGTCAATTAGCGCAGTGTTTCCCAAGTCCAGCCATGGAGTACCCCTTGCCAGTCAGGTTTTCAGGACATCCGCAATGAATATACATGAAAGAGATGTGTATATAATGGAGGCAGTATACGCAAATCAAGTCCTTACAGATGGAAATGTACCTAACTCAGATAATGACAGTAAGTGAGTGAAACTCAAGATTAATTTTGGCAATACACAAATAGCTTTCCATAAAATATATGTTCCCACAGCAGATACTCCTTAATTTTTGAAGGATAATGCTGAACTAATTTTTGGCCTGGACACTACCCATATTAATCCTCAGAAGGGACTTTAGTCAGCTTGTACATAAGTACATAAGCATTGCCATACTGGGACAGACCAAAGGTCCATCAAGCCCAGCATCTTGTTTCCAACAGTGGCCAATCCAGGTCACAAATACCTGGCAAGATCCCCCCAAAAAGTACAAAACATTTTATGTTCCTTATCCCAGAAATATTTTCCCCAAGTCCAATTTAATAATGGTCTATGGACTTTTCCTTTAGGAAGCTGTCCAAATCTTTTTTAAACTCTGCTAAACTAACTGCCTTTACCACATTTTCTGGCAATGAATTCCAGAGTTGAATTACACATTGAGTGAAGAAACATTTTCTTTGATTCGTTTTAAATTTACTACTTTGTAGCTTTATCGCATGCCCCCTAGTCCTAGTATTTTTGGAAAGCATAAACAGATGCTTCACGTCTACCCGTTCCACTTCACTCATTATTTTATAGGCCTCTATCATATCTCCCCTCAGCCGTCTTTTCTGCAAGCTGACGAGCCCCAGCCGCTTTAGCCTTTCCTCATAGGGAAGTCATCCAACCCCCTTTATCATTTTCATCGCCCTTCTCTGGCTAGGATAGTTTCTATCTAGTTGAATCTCACTGGCCAGCCCTAGAGCTCTTATCTGTGTGCTCTGAGGTCAGCCAGCAGCACTATCCAGTTAACACCAGGGTGGTCCGGGTGCAGAGTCAACATAAAACTGAGACTTACTTGGTTAGTGTCAATTACTAGTCCATTATTTGGATAAGTGCTTGAATAAAAGTTAAGACAGCAAAAAGGCTGTCCTAACTTTATCTGACCAGTTATCTGTGCCTGGATATTCAATGTCGGTGCCTGGATTAGGCCTGACATTAAATATACAAGACAGATTTAGCCTTCAACAGGCAGTACCTTTAAATTTATGACTGCCACTGGCTCAATATTGGGAGAATAGTTTATCCTCCTGATGATATTCAGCGCTATTTAACTGACAAGGAACAGCTCCTGGCTAGTTAAATAGTGCTTCATTGGCTATCCACAAATATTCAGCAGGAAATAGCCAGTTATCTCTCACTGAATATTCCTGGTCATTGTTGAACAGCTAACCAGTTATATCGCCTGATATAACCGGCTATTTACTGTACACCGCCTTGAGTGAATTCCTTCAAAAAGGTGTTACATAAATCCTAATAAATAAATACATAAATTTACTAATATTCAGCATTTCACCAGCTAAGTTTAGCGTCCAAATTGGGCCACTGAAATAGCAGGTCTATCTGTAACCAGGATAAACTTAACCGGTCAGCGCTGATATTGGCTTGGTTAGTTAAGTTTAAAACGGCCAAAATTAAACCAGGTATTCAAAGCCGGACACCGGAAATGGCCTGGCATTGAATAACCGGTCTCACCACCAACCATGGGAGTTAGCTGGGTGCCTCCCACGGTCTGAATATTGGCCCTTATCCCCGGGATTCTATATATCATGCCTTAATTTCCACATGGAAATCAAAATGTATTCTATAACAGTGAGCATAACTTAATTGGTTAACTAGTTAATCAGAGCTGTCAGTTGGATGTTAACAAGCAATTATCAGCACTAATTGGCATTAATTAAGAGTTACCTGCACAACTCGCTAAGTGTATTCTGGGTATATTTAAATTCTAAGTTGCATAGTCGAAAAAGGGGCTTGGCCATGGGCGGGAAATGGGCATTTCTAAAACCTATGCGCTTTGTTACAGAATACACCTACTCTGCGCCTAATTCAGGCATCGGGATTTACAGGGCCGGTCCTAGGGTCTCTGGCGCCCCCCTGCAGACGATGAGTTGGTGCCCCCCCCCCCCCCCCCCCCGCACCCGCATGCCCCCCCCCCCCCCCAGCATCTCCTTTCTCTCTTCTCCCACCCTGCCCCTGTCCAGCAATTCTCCTTCGCCTGAATCGCCCCCATCCCCCGCCGCCCTTGGTGCTTTAAATCTTTAATTTACCTCCGTTCCAGCAGCCACGTCATTTGAAAGCCTTGCCCCATCTCTAGCCTTCCCTCCCTTCGTGAGTTCGTTCTGCAGTCCCGCCCTCGAGGAAATGACATCAGAAGGCGGGACTGCGGAACGAACTCACAAAGGGAGGGAAGGCTAGAGACGGGGCAGGGCTTTCAAATGATGCGGCTGCTGGAACAGAGGTAAATTAAAGATTTAAAGCACCAAGGGTGGCGCAGTATGGCAGCGCAGCACCACAGCGGCGCCCTTGAAGGCAGGCGCCCTCCTGCGGCGCTTACTCCACTTACCGGGTTTGACCGGCCTGGGGATTTAGATCAAGGAACTCCACCAAATGAATCAGAAGTGATTTCATAGCTTTAGAAGAAATGATAAACAAGACAGGTGTGCAGGTAATTATCAATCTTCTGTTGAGGGTGAAGGCCAAACCAGAGATGATGTTATTGAGAGCATTTCAGCTACCTGGACCGTGGGATAAGTTTCCAAGAACTACTGAGCCAAGATGATGTCTGTCCATCAAAGAAGGCATGAATTGTCTTCCGTAGCAGAATGTCTAACCTACTATAGAGGGCTCTAAATTAAAATTGTTAAGGATGGATGAAACCCCTCAAGAAATTTACACACCAAATACATCTATAAAAATGAGAAAAAAAGGGCAACATTTGGAAAGCTGTGCACATTAATGCTTGTAGTATGGGAAATAAGGAACTGGATTTGGAGGCTATGATGAAAAAGGCTGACTTGGATATAATGTTGATCATAGATTCATGGTTCACAGAGAACAATGACTGGGATATAATTATACTGGCCATTAATCTGTTCAGGAAGACATGAAGAACAGGGTATAAAGAAAGGGAAGAGGAGTAATGGCATTATATGTAAAAGAAAATATTTGGGGCCATACTGGATCTGGTGCTTATGAATGGGGAGAGCGTTTTTTTGTTATAGTATGTGATCATCTAGCATTTAGTGATCACTGGATAGTGTGGTTCAATGTTAAAACACATGTGGAGAGGGTGTATTCAACAGTGTATGTTCTAGATTTTAAAAGAACTAACTTTGTCAAAATGGGGGAATACCTGAAGTAATTGCTATCTGGATGGGAACATCTGGGGGAAGTGGGAAAGCAGTGGGTGAAACTGAAATGACCTAATTTAAGTGCACATACCTCAATATCTAAAAAAGCTAAAAGAAGCTGGTAAACTAGTCAAGAAAGCAAAGACGCAAATAGAAGAAAAAATAGACAGTACAGAAATGGGAGGACAAGACATGCTTTAGATGCTTTGGTGATAGGAGGACATGCAAAAGTGGTATTCTGAGGCTCAAGGGCAAAGGGGAGGAATATGTAAAAGCTAGAATGGATAAAGCAAAATTGCTTAACAGATATTTTTGTTATGTGTGTATAGATGAAAGACCGGGTGTAGGACACAAATAGGAATGGACTTGTGGTAGACCTTGAATGATTTTCAGAAGACTATGAGGCTAATTTTCAAAGCACTTACTATGTAACTTTGTAAGCCTAACCCCCCCCCCCCCCCCAATATTCAAAACATTTTAACTGTCCAGGAACAGAACCTGGCCAGTTAAAATGACACATAACTGGCTATCTGGCGATATTCAGTGGGGGATAGCCAGCTATATCAGCTATATCAGGCGATACAGTCGGCTATCCCCGAATATTCAATCCATATCCATCTACTGTAAACTGCCACATCAGGCCACTAAAATAGCTGGTATATTTTTGGCTGGTTTAAAGTTCACCGGCTATCTTCTGAATTTTATGGGGAAAACTGTCCCATGGGTCCCCTCTGACAGGCTGGTCAATTGCCCACATACCAGAGAGGTCTTCCAGAAGGCTATCAGTAGTGCCCTCAATCATCTGACTCCTTGTGGGTGTAGGGGAATATAAACACCTTCTCATACCCATGTTCACCCAAAAGACCAATTACCCCTTTGAATATGGTATAAGAAAGAGAGGGAAGATAAGCTGCAAAGATATTAGGCTTTATTTTCCAACTCACCAAAGCAATACAAGGCACGTATATTCACAAGCAGGAGTGGAGGTCCGACTGACAGCATCTCTGCATGGCATCTGGGAGTTCTTCAACCCTACCCAAATTTGCTGTTACTTTTATACCCTTCTGGCTGCATTCAAATCAATGGGCTTTTATAGACTTCAATGTTAAACTTGTTTACTTCAAACTTGCCTGACCGCAAGATGCTCCACCAGAAAAGCCTCCTCCTCTATCTCAACTGTTACTTCCCTATTTTCTTGCACCTGGTAATATCTCAGAAAAACACGTTTTTTCTAATTCAGATACAGAAATAAGGGAATCCATCTTATGGCTGACAGGTTCTATTTTGATTTCAGATTCCTTGACTATTCTTTTCCAATTTTAGGTCATTTAGGCCTTAATCTGGGCTAAAAGCTGTGTCCTGCTTTTCCAGCAAGCTTCCAGCCATACTAGCCATTACATTATTGACCTGGCTAGGGCTTCTATATGGCCTGAGCTCTAAGGTTTGGCCTTCCACCATTCCAGTGGGGGGCCCCTGGTTGTACCATATTTCTTCACTTCAAATATCAGCTTAGCTGGTTACCTATAAATTGGCTAAAATTAAACCAGATATTCAATGCCAGTCACTGGAAACAGCTTGGCATTGAATATCTGACCGCCGACTGTGAAAGTTAGCTGGACTCAGTGATGTGCTGGAGCAGGCTCTCACAGGCTCGCAAGAGCCAGTTGTTAAGTTTTTAAGAATTTTGGGAGCCGGTTGTTAAAGTAGGGCCCTCCATAGCTACTTTAACAACTGGCTCCCAAAATGTGGGCTTGGGCCCCCTGCTGAATTCTCTTTTACTTTGCTGGTGGGGATGCTGAGCCCTGCCAGCCAAGTAAATAGACTGCTGCTGCTCCCAGCTAATTGTTTCCAGCTCTGAGCAGCAGGCTGGGACTTCTCCAGCATGTGTGAGAAGTTTCAGCATGCTGCTCAGAGCAAGACGTTGGGAGTGGTGGCAGTCCATTTATTGGTTGCCAGCAAAGGTATGCCTACTGTGCCTACACAAAGGGAGGGAGGAGAGAGAGAGAGGCAAGTGTTGCTCCCCCCCCCCCCCTCCACCCGGCCACCCTTGGCCCAACTGCAGAGCTGGCTATGTCCGGAGAAAGAGCCTGTTGTTAAAAATTTACCAGCACACCCCTGGCTGGACTCCCTCCTACAGTCTGAATATTAGCCCTTAAGTGCTTTGAAAATACGCCTCTATGTTTCTGAGGAGCTATTAAAGTAAAGGTAGACAGAGATGGAGGGTATTGACAGAACCTAGGAAAATTCTGGTGGCTCCATTGTCTGAATTTTTAAATGCTTCTTCAGTCTGGAGTGGTCCCAGAAGACTGGAGAAGGTCATGTGTACTCCCTCTCCACAAAAGCAGAAGAGGAGGTTGGGAGCTACAGGCTAGTTAGTCTGACCTCTGTAGTGAGTAAATTAATGTTAACTTTTCTAAAACAGAGGATAGTGAGTTTTCTGGAATCCAGTGGATTGCGAGACCCCGAGGCAGCATGGTTTACTAAAGGTAGGTCTTGTCAGACAAAGTTTTTTACTGGATGACCAGGCAGTTAGATTGAGAGGGGAAATGTTAGATGTGGTATACTTAAACATTAGCAAAGGCTTTGACATGATTATGCATAGGCAACTTTATAAATGGTGTTAAGTAGAGTTCACTCAAAGAAAAGGGATGTTACCAGTGATTTACAGCAGGGATTGGTCCTTGGCCTGGCTTTTTCAAACATTTTTGTGAGTGATATTGTAGAAGGGCTGTCTGGTAAGGTACGCCTCTTTGCAGATGATGCAAATCTTGTAATATGGTAGGTACACCTGATGGTGTGGATAGCATGAGGTGGGATGTAGTGAAGCTTGAAGAATGGTCAATAATTTGGCAGCTAATATTTAAAAACCCAAGGCAGTCATAAAGTATAGGGGGGTAAAGCACTTCTGTGCACAAAAGAAGACTGGGACTTGGTAAACAGTTGAGTACTGTAGGTTTATGGTGGGTTTGGGAGGGCTCACCATACAATATAAGGAAGTAACGGTGAGATGTATACTTGGGACCTTTAATGTGAAGTCCACTGCAGTGACCCAGAGGGTCCCCCACTGCTTTGCTGGGATGTCTGTATGGCCGGTCTACTAAGAATGCTGGCTCTTTCTACATCCCAATTGCTTGATTTTGTGCATTTTTCACTTGGACTTTTTTTTTCCAAAAATGGTCAAAAAATATAAACGCCCTGAACACAATGTCTAGCAAATGACCATTTTTTGAAAAAAAAAAAAAAAAGAAGAAGATAGCTGTTTTTCAGATTTAAAAAATGGTCATACTGTATTTGCTACTGGAGACGGCTGAGGGGAGACATGATAGAGGTATATAAAATAATGAGTGGAGTGGAACAGGTGGATGTGAAGCATCTGTTCACGCTTTCCAAAAATACTAGGACTAGGGGGCATGCAATGAAACTACAGTGTAGTAAATTTAAAACAAATTGGAGAAAGGTTTTCTTCACCCAACGCGTAATTAAACTCTGGAATTTGTTGTCGGAGAAAGTGGTGAGGGCGGTTAGCTTAGCAGAGTTTAAAAAGGGGTTAGATGGTTTCTTAAAGGACAAGTCCATAAACCACTACTAAATGGACTTGGGAAAAATCCACAATTCCAGGAATGTTGGTACGTTTGGGAAGCTCACCAGGTGCCCTTGGCCAGGATTGGTCACTGTCGTGGACAGGATGCTGGGCTCGATGGACCCTTGGTCTTTCCCAGTGTGGCATTACTTATGTTCCTATGTATTATGAATATTTTCTGCAAAATGTCCAAAGTCGGATTTAGACGTCATATTGAAAATATCCCTCCACATATACTTTGCAAGAAAGGTAGGTGAGTGGAGATATAATATAAACATTTAAATGCCTCCATGGCATAAATGCACAGGAGGTGAGTCTGTACTGAAAGAAAATTACAATAAATAAACCTGAGCCTGAACTTGAAGCTCTGGAATGAGTGGGAATAAGATGATAGCTAAAAGGGATTGACTAATTCAGTGGCTCTCAGACGTGGTCCTGGGGGCACCCCAACCGGTCAGGTTTTCAGGATGTCCATAATGAATATTCACAAAAGAGGTCTGCATTCATGGCCTCCACTGCATGCAAATCTCTTTCATGAATATTCATTGTGATATCCTGAAAACCTGACCGGTTGGGGTGCCTCCAGGACCAGGTTTGGGAACCACTGGACTAAGGAATAATCTGAAGAAATATTTCTTTACAGAAAAGCTGGTAGATGAGTAGAAAAACCTCTCATTAGAGATAGTAAAGATTAAGATTAACTGAATTCAAGAAAACATGGGACAAGCACATAGGATCTTTTTGGGAGAGGATGAGATAGTAGGTGTTATAGCTGGGCAGACTGAGTAGGCCATATTGTCTGCCTTCATTTTTTAATGCTTCCATGTTTAAGTTCTTTTGCAAATTACTTTTTTTCTAATAAACATGTTTTAAGAAATTGTTGCTAGGCCAATGGTTCCTGTATAGAGTAAAAGGCAAACAGAGTTTTGATGTTTGACTTGTCCTGCAATTAGAAGTCTGAAGCATGATGTTTTTTCTCATTCAATATGTCTATAAACAAGACGCTAATTAATAGTGTGACCTGTAACTGTTCAACTATAGCTAAGTCTGGTCAAAATAATCAACCTTGTTCCTCCTGGTTTGTTTATTTCCTGTCACTGTGTTTGTGCCTTTTTGTTCACTTAATTATATGGCTGTCCATTACTCCATGCCACTGGCTACAGAACTTGAGTTAATGAATAGGTTTTCTTTTCTTTTCATGTAGGTTAGATGCCAGGAATAAGGAGCTAAATTAATTTTTTTTTTACATTTCTGTGTCAAAAATATTTCTAAATATGACATTTCAAAATGTTGTAAATTCTAAGGCTAATAAAGTATAAAGATTTTTACTATGTGTTTTTGCCTCCAACACAATCTTTTTCAAAGTGCCTCTTAGCCCTTCCTTATCAGCGCTTTGCATTTGACTTGACATTCCTTATGCTGTTTCTTATTATTTTCAGTCAGTTCCTTCTTCCATTTTCTGAAGGATTTTCTTTATCTCAAATAGCTTCCTTCACTTCACTTTTTAACCACGCCGGCTGTCGTTTGGTCTTCCGTCCTCCTTTTTTAATACACGGATGGTGTTTTTGAATAGCATCCACGCCTGATGTAAATTTTTGACCCTCGCAGCCGCTTCTCTAATTTTTATTTTCACCGTTCTTCTCATCTTATCATAGTCTCCTTTTTTAAAGTTAAACGCTAACGTATTGGATTTCCTGCATATACTTACTCCAAAGCTAATATCAAATCTGATCATATTATGATCACTGTTATCAAGCGGCCCCAGCACCATTACCTTCCGCACCAGATCATCCGATCCACTAAGGACTAGGTCTAGAATTTTTCCTTCTCTTGTCGGCTCCTGTACCAGCTGCTACATAAAGCAGTCCTTGATTTCGTCAAGGAATTTTACCTCCCTAGCATGCCCTGATGTTGCATTCTCCCAGTCAATATCAGGGTAATTGAAATCACCCATTATTATCGTGTTGCCCAGTTTGTTAGCCTCCCTAATTCGATAATATTTCTACATCCGTCTGTTCATCCTGGCCAGGCAGATGGTAGTACACTTCTATCACTATCCTTTTCCCCTTTACACATTGAATTTTAATCCATAGGGATTTCAAGATGTGTTTTATTTCCTGCAGAATTTTCAATCTATTTGATTCAAGACCCCCCTTAACATACAATGCTACCCCTCTACCAATTCGATCCACCCTTTCACTATGATATAATTTGTACCCCAGTATGACAGTGTCCCACTGGTTATCCTCCTTCCACCAGGTCTCGGAGATGCCTATTATACCAAAATTTTCATTTACTACAATATATTCTAACTCTCCCATCTTATGTCTTAGGCTTCTGGCATTTGCATATAGACATTTCAAACTATGTTTGTTGTTCCTATTTGTATCATGCTCAGTACTTGGCAGTATTAATTTGCAATCTTTTTTTCTGATTTTTATTTTTATTTAAGGGCACCTGATCTACTACGGTCTATTTTGCAATGTCACCATCGGGATACTCTATCGTCCATGTTTTGGTGATATTTTTAAGATACCTTATTCCAAATAATGCACTTTTGAGTGACTGTCAGCCTTCTCCCAGTCTCTAGTTTAAAAGCTGCTCTATCTCCTTTTTAAATGCCGATGCCAGCAGCCTGGTCCCACCCTGGCTAAGGTGGATCCCATCCTTTCGGAGTAGGCTCCCCCTTCCCCAGAATGTTGCCCAGTTCCTAACAAATGTAAAACCCTCCTCCCTGCACTATCGTCTGATCCACGCATTGAGACTCCGGAGCTCTGCCTGTCTCTTGGGCCCTGTGCGTGGAATGGGTAGCACTTCAGAAAATGTTCTTTCAGGTTTTTTTTAACCTTATTACCTAATTGAATGATGTCTGCCACACTCCTATTCACTTTGATCTCAAGTTCCTGCACATTTGGTTCCATCTTACTATAATGAAGTGTCAATGCCCTACCAAATAATTTTAAGGATAAAAATCTCTGGTTGAGTCCAAGCAAAAATATTAACAAAACACAAAACTGCAGAGCTAAATTTGGAGTTCTGCTCTCTCTGTCACATGTGGACCTCTGTCCTACAATCCACTCAGCTCAGCTGCTCCTTGCTTAAAGCCCACTTGATGAGCTCCATATTGATTACATCCCCTTGCTCTTCTCAGAACTGAGTGCTTCGAACACCACAGGTGCGGCAGGTTGCAGTGGAGGAACCCTTTGCTCTAAGCTCACTGATGACTCAAGTCCTGAGGTGTCTGCTTGTCCTCCAGTCTCTGGCAAGCAACAGAACTGATGCTCATCAAAGTTCTCCTCTCGCTACCCCAGGAATTATACAATCTATCCATCATGCTACTCAAAGGTAAGGTTGGGGGTTCCAAGGGAAAACCGTTGCCTTATCTTTCTATTTGATCATTTAGAAGTAAAAATGTGGAGGAAAAAAGGACAATGAACAGATTCATAGATCAAATGGCATTGCATTACAGAGTGATGGCATTGTAAAAAGGAAGGCATGCTGACAGGTAGAAACTAAATGTGCCCTAATAACTGGTGGAAAACACAACTAGCCCTCTTGGCAGATCTAAGCTCCTGAGCAGGAATATATGGAATAACTATGGATGCTAAATAATCTGAAATATAAAATACAATAGAGTATGATAAACAATTTAACATGTACCATAATGACATGAAACAGAATAAAATGGAAATACATACCTTTACAATAATTTTAGGCATGTTTTATTCCAGTAATACAACTGTTGTTCCGTCTGCCTGTGTCTCTGTGTGCCCATCCATACATATTCATTCTTGGTACATTGAGGATTATCAAAGGCATATGTATGGCCGTGCAGACTTCATTAAATGGTTTTGCATGTGTCCACAAGGCTGCACATGGTCTACATAGAGAAGATGAAGACCAGGTGGAGCAATGTTACCCTGCCATTTCTCCTCATCCTTACCTAGAAGGAAGGAAACTTCAAAGAGCAGTGATGGGGAGCAGGAGAAACAGCAGCAGTCCATGGTGCCAACTCTTCTCTTAGGGCTTCTTTTACAAAGCTCATAACATCCCCCCCCCCCCCAAAAAAAAAAGTCCATTTCACATCAATTTTCAAACAGGAAAGACATCCAGATTTCCTGTTTGAAAATACATGAGGACATCCTTATTTTGGAGAACTTTATCCTGAACTGAAATGTTTAAATTATAAATGGGGGAAAACAAAGGACAGGAGAGTCTGTCTGGCAGCATTCTTATGCAAATGGCCACACAGACCTCTTTGCAGAACAGAGGTTAGTGCACTGGAGGGTGAACCAAGGCAGGGCCGTGCCGATGCGGTAAGCGGGGTAAGCGCCGCAGGGGGGCGCTATCCTCTGTGGGGCACCGCCGCTGCGTGCTTACCCTGCCCTCCCGCTCCCATGTAGGAACTGCCCGCCCTCTTCTCCCCCCCAAGATCCCGTTCCTTTTTTTTTCTTTTAAATTTACCTTCCTCCGGCAGCGCAGCGTCATTGAAGGAGGCAGCGCTCCCAGTCCCGACGTCTCTAGCCTTCCCTTGTTCGCTGCTCACTGCCCCGCCTTCTTCTGACATCAGAAGAAGGCGGGGCAGTGAGCAGCGAACAAGGGAAGGCTAGAGACGTCGGGACTGGAAGCGCCGCCTCCTTCAATGATGCTGCGCTGCCGGAGGAAGGTAAATTTAAAAGAAAAAAAAAAGGAACGGGATCTTGGGGGGGGAGAAGAGGGCGGGCAGTTCCTACATGGGAGCGGGAGGGCAGGGGAGAGAGGGGAATCGCTGCCTTGGAGCCAGGCAGGTGCGGGGGGGGGGGGCGCCGCCAACTGGTAGTCTGCAGGGGGGCGCCAGAGACCCTTGGCACGGCCCTGAACCAAGGGACAGGTTCAAATCCAAAATGATCCCTCCAGGAACAGAAAAATACCTATTGTACCTGAATGTACACTTTTAAAAAGCTTTCAGGCTTACATTTGTCAAATATCTTTAGGCACAGTGAGATTCAAAAATCGCTGCTGAGCGTTCTACTTTTAGGCCTTCCCTAGTCCCACACAAAACACACTCACAACCCCTCCCCCTTTGCTATTTGGTTGAATTAACTGCAGTGTGAAACATCCACATTCTGACTTTCCAAAATTGAGTATTGGACATTTTTAGTAGATGAGCATTTTTTAGGCATTTTGAAGCATTCATCTGCTTCAAAAATGAGCACCATAGTGAACAGACAGAATTACAGCGTGTAACACTGATCAAAAGTCCTCAGCTAGCAGGGTGAGCTTTAGCTTAAATAAGGAATACTTATTTTTACCTGCCAAATGTGGGGTGCATGGTTGGATTGCTGTACAATGAAAACCCTAGATAATGTACCACTAGCCAGGTATTTGAATGGAAATGACACCAAACATGCTCCAGACGAAACTGAAGCCTCTGTTTTCTGATAATTAACCCTCATATGATTCTTAAACAGTCAATCTGGCATTGTCTAGGGACTCTTTCAGATCAATCCTTGCCCAAAGGATAAGCAAACTGACTTTTGCAATCTACTGTTGCTCAGGACTTAAAATCTCACCCTTAATTTGCTCATTACAAAGAGGAAGCTATAAAGTTTATGAAGCTTTCTTTGTTGGACCCAAACAAAGCTGTTAATGTGAATACCCATTGATCCGGCTAACAAATTATTTGTTAGTGTGGTGGTGGTATTATCACGGCAGTAATTAGAGATGTATTTCAATTAGAAGTGCTTTGCTGATATGTTTCATTAATTTTTGTGTTGTGCTACATCTTTGCTAACCTGAAAGGCTTATCTGCTCTGATTTCTAATTAAAAAACATGCATTAGATGAATTAATAGGTAGTGACGATGTTTGAGAATTCAGAATGGAAGAAGGATTTCAGATTGTGGCATCAATATTTGAACTGAGAATGTAATTAAAGCTTGTGTGAAGATGGCAGATGCTCACCAAAAAGAAAGTGATATAGTTAACTTGTAAATTAATTCTGATTGAACTATTTACAAAACAAATAGGGAGCATTGTTGATACTCATACTGCCTCTTGCTAGGTTTTTCAATTCTTAATTTTACAATATCTTAAGATGCCACATTCTCATAAGTTCTATTACTCTAGTTCTGTAGTTTTAATAGATATTTATTTAGCTTGCTTCCTTAAGGCTAGATTTAGAAAATAGTTCTAAATCAGTGAGGGGCCCTTTTATAAAGCGTCTTACCACTCGCTATTCCAGGACTACTGCCGGCCCAACGCAGCCACTGGCGGTAGTTCTGGGTTGAGCGTCTACCATTTTCAGGGTTAAAAACTCCTGGAAATGGTTAGCGTGTTGGTAATCTGATGGTAATTGGACATCACCGCTCGCTGCTCTACCCACGGGAGCCCTTACTGTGATCTCAGTGGGTGGCAGTAAGGGATCCCCACCACATGGCCATGTGGTAAGAGTTTTCTTACCGCATGGCCATTTTATTTTGGGGGCTATTTACCTGATGTGGCAAAAAGGGCCCTGGCATGCAGAAAAATGCCCCCCACCCCACCGCTACCCCAAGGCCCTTTTTCCCACAGGTTGGTAAAAGGAACCCTTCGTATAATATTTTGCAGAGATGTGCTCAAGCAAAAAATAAAATAATTGTTTTAGTTCTTTCCCAAATTTTGGGTATCGCTTCGGATAGTTTCATACATTTTAGTAGGAAATATTTCATATGTGCATGTTTTAACATGTACTTATTGATTTAACACATGTAGGGCTCTGTTTACTAAGCCGCACTGTAGGCACACAAACTTTTTAATGAGTGCTAACACTAGAGACACCCATAGGAATATAATGTGTGCCTCTATCGTTAGTGTGCACTAATTTTTAGCATGCACTAAAAAGTTAGCATGCCTACAAAGTGGCTTAATAAACAGGGCTCGTAGATTAGTGTAAGGGATAAAGCCCCCTACCACAATTTAATCTGTATGTCATGGAAATTAACCTGACCAAGTTTATGATTCAGGTTTATGATCAAGGACCAAAAAGGAGAAAAAGTTTCCTTGAAAAATAGAAAAGCAAAATAGAAGTAGGGAAGGACCAACAAAAAAAAATGAAAAAAGGAAACCTTGGTGCCAAAGAAAGACAAATGCAAAGTTTATTGTAAAAATAATAATAAAATGTAGACCAATAGGTCTGCATAAAACAAATTCCTAAAGACAGTGAGAGTTCAGAGGAAGGTCTCAACATGGTGCCGTGTTTCAATGCAACCGCCTACCTCAGGAGTCACAATGATCTGAAAACTTCTAAACACAAGTATCTGTAATTTGGGGTTAAATAATCCTCAAAAGAAATTTTCAGTTTAAGTGTTTTCACTGCTAAATGATCCAAAAAGGATTAGCATATGACTTGTGATGTTACAAGGTTGCTCTGTGCTAAAAGACCTCTGTCCTATCTCATATCAGAAAAGGGTAATGACTGTGATACTGATGACACTATCCAATGACCTATCTATGAGTCAGTCTGGAAGAATGTAGATAACCTTTGATAAAGGTTTTATGTTCAGCCAGACTACTGGAGACCAGTTACCCTAGTTCTGGGGATATCTTGAGATGATGTGAAGAACATTCCTCTGGTTGTCCCTAGTCATAACAAAAGGACAGCCAGTAATCTGTCATGGATCTATCGAGACTGGAAGGACAATACTGATCACAGTATAAATATGGAGATGCAGTGATCAGCAAGTCAGAATATCAAGAGAAGAGAAATATCTTTGACATCATCAACAGCATCATCATCTCCTGAAAATCGGCGATCTGCCCCGGGTGTCAGCGCCCCTAGGAACGCCACTGATATTATGGAGACCTCTTGTATTCAAATCTCTTTCGTGCATATTCATTATGGTATTCCTGAAAACAACTTGTTAGGTGTGCCTCCAGATGTCATTTGAGAAATACTGTTAGAGGTGATTACAGAACCTGCAATTTGTCAGAGAGACACAGCAAATAGTTTGATTGTAGATTACCAATATGGTCTAGACAGCTATTTTTTGGGCATTAAGCCAAGCCTTGACAAATTTTCATTAAATGTAGGAGCCAGCCCAAAAACTTATCGGCCAGCGTCTAAGACCTTTATTGCATCTCCTTCCACACCCTTCCAACATTGTCTCCAGTGAAGTTTTTTTTTTTTTTTTTTTGGGGGGGGGGGGGGGGGCAGAGGGTTGGAATCCTCACCCAGATTAGCAGTAGCTCTTTTAGAAATTGTCTTACTAAGGTAAGTAAGGTATTTTGTATATGTGGGCAATGAAACTTTAGTAAATAGTTCCTTAAGGTGCCTCTGCTAATCATTATAGAAGTCAATAGCCTCCTTTCCCAAAGCATGTTGTCAGCTGTGTGACAGCACCCTCTAGTCTAGATAAGTGAAGCAAAGAGGCAATTCCTCTTTGTTTCACCTAACATCATAGCCTGGGTCTCCATCAGCTTCTCTCTCATATCACCTTTCCCAGCCTTCACCCAGTCTATCTGTCTGTCTGTCTGTCTGTCTCTCTCTCTGTCTTATAACCCCTACCACAGCCTTCACCCAGTGTGTCTCTTTCATTCCCCTCCCTGCCCCACAACCTTCACCCAATCTCTCAAGTGTCCCTTCCCCAGCGTTTCTCATTCTCCCTCCCCAGCCTTCACCCAGTTTCTCTCCTGCCCCTTCTTCAGCCTTCACCCAGTCTCTCTAATGCCCCTCCCCAGCCTCTCTCATACGTACCCCCAGACTTCACCAAGTTTCTCTCATGCCCCCTTCCCCAGCCTTCACCCAGTCTCTCTCATACCCCCTCCCCAGCCTTCACGCAGTTTCTCTCATGCCTCCCTCCCCAGCTTTCACCTATTCTCTCTCATGCCCCCTCCCCAGCTTTCACACAGTTTCTCTCATTCCCCCTCACCAACCTTCACCCAGCCTCTCTCACGCCCCTCCCCAGCCTCTCTCATACGTACCCCAGACTTCACCAAGTTTCTCTCATGCCCCCTCCCCAGCCTTCACGCAGTTTCTCTCATGGCTCCCTCCCCAGCTTTTACCTAGTCTCTCTCATGCCCCCTCCCCAGCTTTCACACAGTTTCTCTCATTCTCCCTCACCAACCTTCACCCAGCCTCTCTCACGCCCCTCCCCAGCCTCTCTCATACATACCCCAGACTTCACCAAGTTTCTCTCATGCCCCCTTCCCCAGCCTTCACCCAGTCTGTCTCATACCCCCCCAGCTTTCACACAGTTTCTCTCATGTCTCCTCTTCAGCTTTTACCCAGTTTCTCTCATGCCCCCTCCTCAGCCTTCACCCAGTCTCTCTCTTGTGCCCCTCTCCAGCCATTACTGACAACACTGCCTCAAACTCCTCCTTCTCCCCCTGCAAGGTGATAACGCTCTGCAGATACTTGAGCCGCACGGTGCAGGAAGTTGGGGAAGTCTCGCAGTTTCAAGTCCCGTGACACTTACTGAACCCCCTGCACCACACAGCTCAAGTATATGCTGAACCTGATCACCGTGCAGGAGGATAAGAAAGAGCATGAGGCAGTGCTCTCTACACTGAGAAATGAAAAATAAAATACAATGGATATATGAAATCCCGGGTGCCAAGATGAAATTTCTAGGTGCCATGGCAACCTGCCACCCGGAATTTGTCGAGCCCTACATTAAGCACTTATCCTCGGATTCTATATAGGTTGCCACAATTGTGCTACCCAAATTTGGGAATGGATCCCAGATCCATGTGCAAACTAATTAATGAGCCGTTAACAATCAATAATTGGTGTTAACTGGCACTCATTTGGGTTTATCTTCAGATCTGCCTTGAACGCTATTCTATAAAATGTGCACCTAAATTTTCTAGAATGCAACTCAAAAGAGGGCATGATCATGGGAAATGTGTAGGCAGGTCAAGGGCTTTCCCAGAAATTAGGTGCAATGTTATAGAATAGGGTAATTTACACACCCAACTGGCATTAGTTGCTCACCAGCATTTACACCAGGTTTCAGTAGGTGTAAGTGCTGCACCCAAAGTTAGGTGTGAGGTCTGCGCTAAACTTGTATTCTACAAAGGGCATTCTGTACAGATCTTCCTGGTGTTTAACTTTGGGCACCATTTAAAGAATTTCCCCTTTAATGCATGGTTGGTGTCTGGAAACATAGGGTTTTGTGGTAGTCTACCTGTTACCATGCGTTAAACTGTGCATTATTGAATTTTTCAGAATTTTTCTGTCAGGGGCAGAGCGGGCATGGAAGCATTAGTCAGCTAGTGTATTCCACTTACTGTGTGCTAACTGGCTAATGCAGAGTTAACACGAGAGGTCTTAGCACCAAATAAGAGGAGGTAAGCAGCCCCACATTAACTCTCGGCAGGTACCATGTGCTAAAGTGAATATTAATGCACAACCTACAATAAAAAATAATGGGAACACTCCATTCCTGATTCAGCTTTAGTTTTACACTTGCAGTGCATTAGAATCCTGTGTTAAGCTTTAGTGAAAGTGCCCCTTTGCTAGGAAGTCCTTGAGGTATATTGTATAGTCTGCCAGACAGACCAGACTTCTCCGAGTAATGGGTCTGTCTGAAAGTCTACACAGTGGACTAATAAGGATAAATAAACAATTAATAAATTATTATGACTAATAAAAATGGAGAGAAGAGCTCTTCAGACATCTCTTACTGAATGGGCTTATCTTCTAGATTTTGTCCCTGGAAGCTTCCTTGACACAATGAAACACAGAGAAGTTAAATTCTTAAATCAGAACAATTTACATCTCCTTAAGTTTTAGTCATATGAATTAAGCATGAAGTACATATTTCTGTTCTTTGTTAACTATGTTAAGACAATGACCTTCATGAGTCTATTGTTTTGAATTGAGGAGCTAAGCTGATATTTACTGTGATGTCAATTAAGTTGTTCTTTCACTGTCTTATGAGTAAGTGACTTTGACAGCTTTATTTCCCCAGTTCAGCAGTGTTCATGGTATGATAAAGCCTCTATATCACAAATGGATCAAGTTTTGTCAGGTTGAATGTTTTTATAAATTGGTATATGTGACCACGTTTTTCTGTTTTGACCAATTAATAAATTGGATTACTTTCACCTATTTAACATTTTTAACCTTTTAACCTTTGACTTTTAACCTTTGACTTTTAACAAGTTGTGGGGAAAATGACCCTGGGCTAGTAGCAGAGGTCGTTTTTGCCGCGTGCCAGGGCCTTTTTTACTGCAGTGGGTAAAAGATCCCCCAGCACACATGGCCTTTTGGTAAGAGAACTCTTACTGCATGGCCATACAGCAGGGAGCCTTTACCGCCACCCATTGATGTGGCGATAAGGGCTCCCATGCTAACCCAGTGGTAACTGGGCAGCGTGCAGTGATGCCCAATTATTGCCGGATTACCGCCGCACAAGCCATTTCCAGGGGTATTAGTTTTCCCCCAGAAATGGTGCGCGCTCAGGGACAGGACTACTGCTGGCGCCCACATTGAGCTTACTGAAACTCTGTAAAAGGGCCCCCCAAATTTGTCACACAGCAAAGGAAATTATAACGAATGTATGTCTTCGGTAACCAAAAAAAAAAAGTTCAATTTCCCTTACATTCATTTTCGAGTCCCAGATCCATTCATTTCAGTTCTTACATTCAGTCGTTTTATGCCACTTGGATTATTGTAACGGAGTTTACGCTGGATGTAAAGAGCAACTAATTAAAAAACTACAGACGGCCCAAAACACAGTGGCCAGATTAATTTATGGAAAATCCAAATCTGAAAGTGCCAAACAGCTCCGAGAGAAATTACATTGGCTTCCTGTCAAGGATCGAATCACCTTTAAAATCTGCTCCCTAGTTCACAAAATTCTATATGGTGAAGTCCCTGGCTACATGATTAATCTAATCATCCTACCTCCCAGGAATGCATTGAGACTATCCCGTTGATATCTAAACCTTCATTTCCCAAACTGCAACGGAGTTAAGTACAAATCCATGTATGCTTCATCCTTCTCCTTCATCAGCTCACAACTATGGAATTCTTTACCAAAAACTATGAAAACTATCCGCAACCATCTAAATTTCAGGAAATCACTTAAGACCATGTTATTTAGAAAAGCTTATCCCAAGCACTCCACATGTGTCTCCTCTGCTTGATACACATCAATCTAGTGACAATTTTGGACACATCCTCCCTTCTTTCTCCTAGTTTTCCTGCTCCTTCCGTCCCTTCCCCATCCCTCCCATTATTACTTATGTAGGCTTTCTGTTGTATTAGCTTAATCTTACTGCATTGGCGTATGCCTTTGCGGTGAGCTGTAAGCCACTTTGAGCCTGACGATGTTGGGAAAATGTGGGGTACAAATGAGACAAATAAATAAATACATTTATTTACATATTTTGCCATGTAAAAAAAATCGATTTAGGACTCTAAGAGTAGGGTCTTTCATCCATATTTTAGGATACTTGTTAAAGCTTGGTGGTACGCATCAACTTCAGAGGCAACAGCATTCTAATATTCCAGGACATCAAAAAAGGAGCAAATGGCACTACTAATGGCATGAACAACCCAAGTCAAAAATGAGAGGGAATAAAGCAGAACAGTGAAATGAACAACCCTAAAGCAACAAACAAGAGATAAAGGGCATCTTAACAATGACATGAACACCTCAGAGTTCTAAGAGAGAGTGATAACCAGCACCAATTGGTAAAAACACTACAAGACTGGAAGCTAGTTGGAGGGGGGATGCTTATCACCCTAAAATTGGTGATCCTTGCATCACTAAGCACCACTACACTAAACCAAAATAATTACTCAGCAAATATTAATTAAAGTTGCAAAACAATTGGCCACAATTTTATTTCATAATAACTCATCCTTAATTATAGAACACTAACTCTGGCTTTCACCCTCTTCATTCATCTGAAAAGTTTCCAATGACCTGTTACTGGCCATATCCAAAGGTCTCTATTCTATCTCATCCTTCTTGATCTATCTGCTGCTTTTGACACTGTTGATCACAGCTTACTCCTTGATACATTGCTTCACTTGGATTCCAGGGCTCTGTTCTTTCCTGGTTCTCCTCCTACCTCTCGCTTCGCACCTTTAGTGTACACTCTGGTGGATCCTCTTCCACTTCTATCCCTCTACCAATTGGTGTACCTCAGGTTTCTGTTCTTGGTCCTCTCCTGTTCTCCATCTACACTTCTTCCCTTGGCTCGCTGATATCATCCCATGGCTTTCAATACCATCTCTATGGTGACGACTCCCAGATCTACCTCTCTACCCCTGAAATATCAACCAGCATCCAGGCCAATGTATCAGCCTGCCTATCTGATATCGCTGCCTGGATGTATCAACGTCATCTGAAACTTAACATGGCCAAAACCGAGCTCCTCATCTTTCCACCTAAACCCACCTCTTCTCTTCCCCCTTTCTCTGTTTCTGTGGATGGCACACTCATTCTCCCCGTCTCATCAGCTCGTAACCTTGGGGTCATCTTCGACTCCTCTCTCTCCTTCTCTACTCACATTCAGCAGATTGTCAAAACCTATCATTTCTTTCTCTATAACATCAACAAAATCCATCCCTTCCTCTCTGAACACTCTGTTAGAACCCTTATCCACACTCTTATCACCTCTCGTCTAGATTATTGCAACCTGCTTCTCACTGGCCTCCCACTTAGCCATCTCTCTCCTCCTCAATCAGTCCAAAACTCTGCTGCTTGACTCATTTTCCGCCACAGTCGCTATGCTCACATCAGCCCTCTCCTCAAGTCACTTCACTGGCTCCCTATCCGTTTCCGCATTCACTTCAAATTTCTCTTACTGACCTATAAGTGCATTCACTCTGCCGCTCCCCAATACCTCTCCACTCTTTTCTCTCCCTACGCCCCCTCTTGGGTACTCCGTTCTGTGGATAAATCTCTCTTGTCTGTCCCCTTCTCCTCTACTGCTAATTCCAGACTCCGTTCCTTTTATCTCGCTGTACCTCACGCCTGGAATAGATTTCCTGAGCCTGTACATCTAGCCCCGTCTTTGTCCGTTTTCAAATCCAGGCTAAAAGCCCACCTCTTTGACACTGCTTTTGACTCCTAACCACTACTCACTTGCCCTGTACCCTTTTATCCCCACCTCTCTTTAATTCCCTTACCTCTTAGTTGTTCTATCTGTGTGTTTGTCCTATTTAGATTGTGAGCTCTTGGAGCAGGGACTGTCTGTCATGCATGATGTACAGCGCTGTGTATGCCTTGTAGCGCTATAGAAGTGATAAGCAGTAGTGGTAGTAAATACAATGTAACTTCCCCAAACTTATCCTTCCTACAGGTAGCTATTCCACCCCAGATAGCCAGCTTAACCATTGTACCAGGGGATGCTCTGGCCCAGGGCACAAGCGATTTAAGGGCACCAAAATACCCAGCCTCTGACTTCACCTGGTCTACAGGTTAAATCTTTTCTTCTTATATAAGTATTGCCATACTGGGACAAACCAAAGGTCCATCAAGCCCAGCATCCTGTTTCCAACAGTGGCCAATCCAGTTCACAAATACCTGGCAAGATCCCAAAAAAGTACAAAATATTTTATACTGCTTATCTCAGAAATAGTGGATTTTCCCCAAGTTAAATAGTTAAATAGTAGTAGTAGTAGTTAAATGTTAAATAGTAGTAGTAGTAGTAGTAAGTCCAATTTAATATTGGTCTATGGACATTTCCTTTAGGAAGCCATCCAAACATTTTTTTAAACTCTGCTAAGCTAACCGCCTTTACCACATTCTCTGGCAACGAATTCCAGAGTTTAATTATATGTTGAGTAAAGGAATATTTTATTTGATTCATTTTAAATCTACTACTTTGTAGCTTCATCGCATGGCCCCTAGTCCTAGTATTTTTGGAAAGCGTAAGCAGATGCTTCAGGTCTACCCGTTCAACTCCACTCATTATTTTATAGACCTCTATCATATCTCCCCTCAGTTGCCTTTTCTCCAAGCTGAAGAACCCTAGCTTCTTTAGCCTTTCCTCATAGGGAAATTGTCTCATCCCCTTTATCATTTTCGTCGCCCTTCTCTGTACCTTTTCTAATTCCACTATATCTTTTTTTTAAATGCGGCAACCAGAATTGAACACAATATACGAGGTGTGGTCGCACCATGGAGTGAAACAAAGGCATTATAATGTCCTCATTTTTGGCAGATGACGTTTAATGTGAGCAAGTGCAAAGTGATGCATGTGGGAAAGAGGAACCCAAATTATAGCTACGTCATTCAAGGTTCCACGTTAGGAGTCACGGACTAAGAAAGGGATCTAGGTGTCATCGTTGATGATACGTTGAAACCTTCTGCTCAGTGTGCTGCTGCGGCAAAGGAAGCAAATAGAATGTTAGGTATTATTAGGAAAGGAATGGAAAACAAAAATGAGGATGTTATAATGCCTTTGTATCGCTCCATGGTGCGACCGCACCTCGAATACTGTGTTCAATTCTGGTCGCCGCATCTCAAAAAAGATATAGTGGAATTAGAAAAGGTGCAGAGAAGGGTGACCAAAATGATCAAGGGGATGGGATGACTTCCCTATGAGAAAAGGCTAAAGCGGCTAAGGCTCTTCAGCTTGGAGAAAAGGTGGCTGAGGGGAGATATGATAGAGGTCTATAAAATAATGAGTGGAGTGGAACAGGTAGATGTGAAGCATCTGTTGGGGGGCATGCAATGAAGCTACAATGTAGTAAATTTAAAACGAATCGGAGAAACATTTTCTTCACTCACCGTATAATTAAATCTGGAATTTTTTTGCCAGAGAATGTGGTAAAGGCGGTTAGCTTAGCGGGGTTTAAAAAAGGTTTGGACGGCTTCCTAAAGGAAAAGTCCATAGACCATTATTAAATGGACTTGGGGAAAATCCACTATTTCTGGGATAAGCAGTATAAAATGTTTTGTACTTTTTTGGGATCTTGCCAGGTGTTTCTGACCTGGATTGGCCACTGTTGGAAACAGGATGCTGTGCTTGATGGACCTTTAGTCTTTCCCAGTATGGCAATATTTATGTACTTATGTAACCAATCTGGTGGGTTTTTCATCATGTAGTTTGGGCAGCTGTCTAGTAGGCAATTGGAGTGTGCATATTTTGTCAGTAGTGCCTTAACTGAGCTGGTTGTTGATATCTTAAAGAAGGACCAGATTCTGTCTGCCTTGATGTTTTCTTTGTTGATTTCACATTCATGTAGGAAATCTATGAGCGTTGTTTGTGTTGCAGCTAGGTTTGATCTTACTTTTATTATTTTTTCTTCAAAATATTATGCAAGCTCATATGCTGTTGGTGGTTTTTTTGTTTGATGTTAGCAGAACTTGTATGTTCAGCACGTTTTTCATTAGTTTATATATTTTTTCATGTTTATCTCTTATGGGCGCACATTTGTGCTATAGCATTCCGCTTCGGCTCTTTTTATGGTGTGTTTGTACTTGCTTAGGGCTTTTCTCCATATAGTTTTGTTTGTGTCGGATTTGTTTTTGGACCATTCTTTTTCCGGTTTCCTGCACAGTTTTTCATCTCTAATAGTTCCTTGTTGAACCGGGGGCATGGTTTCCGTTTCCTCTTAATTTTCATTTTGAGTGGTACTATTTCATTTAGTGTGTTTTCATTTAGTTTGTCCCAGTTTCTTATGAAGTGAATGTTAGTGGGTATTATATTTATTTGATCATTCGTCGCTGTTGACCAGAAGCTATGGTTGTCCACTTTTCCTTATTATTACCTTAAGTGACCTCACATTGCCATTAGGCACACCACAGAAAGCAACAGCTTCCAGTATGTTAATGTCATTTCCTGCATCATATGGGTTAATTCTGAGCCTTACTTCTTTTTATACCATCAATAGCAAAGGCCACTCAACTTCTTTATTGAGCCCATTAGTCTCTACCGTATTCCAATTGAATATTAAATGTTGCTCTTTGCGTACAAATTGTTTCTCAGCGCTACCTCTACCTTTTTGGATATGAACAAGAACTACAAACTGCAGATATTGAATTGAATGTTGATGTTGCAGCCAATGATTAAGTAAAGGAGTGTCAACCTTTTGTAATCTAATGTTGCTTAAATGTTGTGTATGCTCATTTTGATCTTACGTGTTGTCCCACCTATATACCATAGCTGACAAGGGCAGCTTATACCATATACTACATTTTGTGTATTGCAATCTGTTTTGGTTTTACGTAATTTCTCTTCTATGTTTATTTGTTGCATTTGTATCCCACATTTTCCCACCTATATGTTGTTAATATTAATATTAACTTGTACATCACTTTGCTGTCCAAAACAAAAAAAGACCGATATTCAGAAAGTGGGAGGCAGCCTAACTCCCGAAATTGGCGGTGAACCCAGATATTAAATGTAGACCATTTCAGGATAGCAGGCATTAAATATCCAGTTTATTTTTGGCAGGTTTAAACTTAACCAGCTAAGTCAATAATCAGTGCTGGCTAGTTAAGCTTATAGCGGCCAAAGACAGGCCTGCTATTATAGCAACCCGATTTGGCTGTCAAACTTAGGGCCCCTTTTACAAAGGCATACTAGCGTTTTTAGCATGCACTGAAAATAAGTGTGCACTAAACGCTAGAGTATCATTAGGAGAGACTTCAATTAAAATTTCAATTGCATAACATCTATAGAGGTAAAAGGGCGCCCAGAGTCGATGTGCCTAAGTTTTGGATGTAATGGGGACTGATAGAGATAAGCTGAATGTTCTAAAATTATAGATAATAGGCACGTAGGAGGGGATTGAGATAACTACTAATACAAGCAGAATCCTATTGCAAAAGAAATTTAGAGTGGAAAGAAAGGCAATAGTCAATTGGTAAAAAAACGTTTGGAATAGCAACACTGTTTTCAAATGTTTGCAGTAGAAAATATGATAAAAAGATACAAGCTATTCTCATGGAAACAGAGAAACGGATGAATAACAGATTTGCTAAGTGGAGCTTTTCATGACATTTACCCTTTAGAGACCAGGCTGGAAATTTATCAAGCAATGAAGCTCACTTACTCAAGAAATTATATAGGCACTTTCACATTGGTGTACCTTTTTATTCTTTCTGGGATCAAACTGTGATCAGTCATTTCAGGGGTCTAAAATTGAAAATGACAGGCTTTTTAAACAGATGTAGATGGAAGCTGCTTGGAGGGTGGTGGCAAAAATAATTTGGAACAGCTACAAAAAAAAAAAATAAATGTAAGAAATTTGTGGCACCTAGTAAACAAAATCACAATAGAGATTGATTTTATAATAAGGTAAATATATGAAAACTCAAAAAAAAACCCCACCTTATTTTACAAAGGCCACATCCACTCAGCTATTCACTTTACTGAGAAACCAAGTAGTCAGAATAAACATCAGCAGTGTTCCACAGCTTAGACAAAATTAAATCTAATGGTCTCAGTGGTGCAGCTGTCAATAACAGAATTATATACCGAAGACTTCCATCACCCAAATCGCTCAGTCTGCTTTACAAACTGAATCTGAAATAATTGAAATAATATTTGAAGGTTTAGCAAATACACATCTTAAAGATGAAGTAAGATTGTCGGGTCAGGGACTCAGACATTCAACATATTTCGCTGAGCGCTATACCAAGGATATGTCCCTGACATTTAAACGCCAACTGTCTGGTGAAGCATACTTAAATACCAGTCAAGATCTTTTACATCTTTGGCCGGTGGGAGGGGGTCAGTGACCATTGGAATAGTAATGAGGGCATGCCTTAATCCCTCCAGCAGCCAGCCATCTGTTCATTTAGGGCACATTTTTGTGACTTAGTCATGATTGAAATAGGTCTAGACCAAAACGTCTAACTTTTAGACCTGGACATTTTTCTTTAATTCCATTATGGAAACTCCTGAATCCCACGCCCAACACGCCCCTGACACACACCCTTGTGATATAGATGCACTGCAGATGAACTGCGTAGAAAAATGTGTATAAAATGAGTTTCACTAAAAGCAATTTGTATCCAATAACTGTTGCCTAGATGGGAAGGGTTAGGACAGCTGTTCGATTGAAGGGATTGAGGGGATCTTTTACTAAGGCATATCTAAAAGTGGCTTGTGCTGGTGTAGGCACATGTTTTGGATGCATGCTGGTCCATTTCCTCAGCATGCCAGGAAAAAAAAGGTATTTTTTTGTGCCAGAAAAATTAAAACCAGCGCTCATATCCGTTTTCGGCCTGAGACTTTACCACCACCCATTGACTTAGTGGTAAGGTCTCAAGCGCTAACCATGCAGTAAGCGTTCAACGCATATCAACTGCTGATTACTGCCGGGTAAGCACCATGTGGAAGAAAATAGAAAACTTTTTGTACCGCATGTTTTGGGCGCATGCCAAAAATAGAATGAACACCCGGGGTATGCAGTAGCCGGGCGGTAGTGCCAATTTGACATGCATTGGATGTGTGTAGGTGCCTACACGCCTTAGTAAAAGGGCCCCTCAGTCATTAGGCATGTAGATATCAGGGTGGTTGGGGGACAGGAAGATTGCCTGGTCACATGCCTGCTTGTGTGACAATGGCGGACCTCACACGTCACCTAAACAGGATCTTAGATAGTGCTAGGTAGGAAATGACTGTCTTGATACCAATGACATAGAAAAATGTGGGAGGGAGATTCTGGAATTCAAATTTAGGTTCTTAGGTAGAAAGCTGAAGTCCAGTTCCTCAAGGGTAGCACTTTCAGAAACGTTCCCCATTCCATGCACTGGACCCAAAAGGCAGGCAGAGCTCTGAAGTCTCAATGCATGGTTGAGACAATGGTGCAGGGATGAGGGATTTAGATTTGTTAGGAAGTGAGCAACATTCAGGGAAAGGGGAAGACTGTTCCGAAAGGATGGGCTCCACCTTAATTGGGATGGAACCAGACTGCTCGCACTAACTTTTAAAAAGGAGATAGATCAGCTTTTAAACTAGAATGGGGGGGGGGGGGGGGGGGACTCACAGTTGCCCAAGAGCGCATGGTTTGTTATGGAGTATCTTCTAAGGATACTATTGAAACAGGAGATTTAGGAAATGCCAGTAGAGAGGTTTCAACAACGTTGAAAGTAAGCCCGGTGTGCTTAATGAGAGAGCAGGATCAGTGGTGTACCGAGGGCGGAGCAGTGGGGGCGGTCCACCCAAGGTGCATGCTGCACGAGGGGTGCAGGGAACAGCCGCGTGGCTGTCAGCTCCACCGGTTCCCTACTCTGTCTGCCCCAGAACAGGAAGTAACAGCAGAGGGAGCAGGGAACCGGTGGAGCTGACAGTCACACGGCTGCTCCCTGCACACCAGCAGACAAGCAGAGTGCACCAGGGGGGGAGGGGGGGCTTGGAGGTGAAGCACCAGGGGTGGGGTGGGGGCGGTCCACCCAAGGTGCATGCTGCACGAGGGGTGCAGGGAACAGTCGCGCAGCTGTCAGCTCCACCGGTTCCCTACTCTGTCTGCACCAAAACAGGAAGTAACAGCAGAGGAAGAAGGAACATCACTGAGCAGGATAAAGGATGAACATTATCCCTTTCAACTTCTAAGCAGCTCGTAGATCAACGGAAAAAAACACAATCGGAAGTGCTTGAATATAAATGCTAGAAGCCTAAAAAATAAGATGGGAGAATTTAGAGTATACAGTACTAAATGATGAAGTAGATATAATTGACATCTCAGAGACTTGGTGGAAAGAGGACAATGAATGGGATTCTGTGTTTGGCCACAGAGTTGTATTGCTATGATAGAGAGGATCAAATTGGAGGGCTGTGTTGCGCTATATGTTAGAGAGGGAATTGAGTTAACTATAAACATTCCACAGGAAACAGATAGCAGTGTGGAATCATTATGGATAGAAATTCCATGTGTGAAGGGAAGGAATATTCTTGTAGGGCTCTACTGCCGTCCGCTGAGACAGAACAAACAGACAGATGAAGAAATGTTTACAGAGATTAGGAAAGTTGGCAAATGGAGCAACACTATAATAATGGGTGATTTCAATTACCCCAATATTCACTGGATAAATGTTAAATCAGGGAGAACTAGGGAGATAAAATTTCTAGATGTAATAAACGACTGCTTCTTGGAGCAAGTGTTTCAGGAACAATAAGAGAGGGAGCCATTTTGGATCTGGTCCTTGGTGGTGTGTAGGGCATAGTGCCAGAGGTGGTGGTGTTGGGTCCCCTGGGAAACAGTGATCATAACATGATCAAGTTTGAGCTGCTCCCAAAAGAGTAGTGAGACCAGCAGGGCTCTACCAAGAACAACAGGGAGACGAAAAGTTATATGGAAATACTTTATTAGGTAAAAACCCGACACGGCACCGTGATTCGGTGAAGTGCCTGCCTCAGGGGTCTTGATGTTAAAAGCCAAATGTGTAGGCTTGTATGTTAAAAACACTTCATGTCTTGAAAAAGACACCAAAGTGAAAAGAAAATAGAAATCCAATGGTGATCGCTGCAAAAACAGTGTCCATACGAGAGGAGTTCCATCCCCTTTATCATTTTAGCCGCTCTTCTTTGAACCTTTTCTAATTCCGCTATATCTTTTTTGAGATACGGCGACCAGAACTGAACGCAATACTCAAGATGCGGACACACCATGGAGCAATACAAAGGTATTTTTGGTCTTATTCACCATCCCTTTCCTAATAATTCCTAGCATCCTGTTTGCTTTTTTGGCTGCCGCCATACACTGAGCAGAAGATTTCAGTGTATTATCTACAAAGACACGTAGATCTTTTTCTTGAGCACTGACCTCCAAAGTGGACCCTAGCATCAGGTAACTATGATTCGGTTATTCTTTCCAATGTGTATCACCTTGTATTTGTCCACATTAAATTTCATCTGCCATTTGAATGCCCAGACTTCCAGTTTCCTAAGGTCTCCCTAGTCCACATATGTTTTAACAACCATGAATAGTTTTATATCATCTGCAAATTTGATCACCTCACTCATTGTTCCGATTTCCATATCATTTATAAATATGTTAAATAGTACCAGTCACAGTATAGATCCCTGTGGCACTCCACTGTTCACTCTCCTCCATTGATAAAAATAACCTATTAATCCTACCCTCTGTTTTCTGTCCAATAGCCAAATCTTAATCCACACCAGAACCTTTCCTCCTATCCCATGATTCTTTAATTTTCTCAGAAGTCTCTCATGAGGAACTTTATGAAAAGCTTTCTGAAAATCTAGATACACTACATCAACCGGCTAACCTTTATCCACATGTTTATTCATGCTTTGAAAGAAATGAAGCAAATTGGTTAGGCAAGATTTCCCTCGGGGAACCATTGTTGACTCTGTCCCATTAAACCATGTTTTAGTCACTTTTTAACCATTTTCCTCATTTTATTATAGTCACCCTTTCGAAAATTAAATGCAGCTACAGTAGATTTTTTTTGCGGGTTCATCTCAGATAGTAGCTCAAACTTGATCTTATTATCACTGTTTCCCAGGGGACCCAAAACCACCATGACTTGTACTATGCCCTGCATGCCACCAAGGACCAGATCCAAAATGGCTCCCTCTCTCGTCGGTTCCTGGACCAGCTGCTCCAGGAAGATGTTGTTTGTTACATCTAGAAATGTTATCTTCATTGCACTCCCTGATGTAACATTTATCTAGTCAATATCAGGGTAATTGAAATCACCCATTATTATAACATTGCCCAATTTGCCAGTTTTCCTAATTTCTGTAAACATTTCTTCATCCGTCTGTTCGTTCCGTCTCGGCGGATGGTATTATAGGAAGAGACAGCCTCATTGACAGAAAGTATCCAGAGCAGAGGAGAGAATACTGTCCTTTGTTCTGGATACTTTTGTTCCTACCATTCCCTGTTCATTAAGGCG